>NC_134267.1:84038168-84338168 GCF_031893055.1 Leptodactylus fuscus
TCTTTCTGAGAACCTAAAACTAGGCAGCCATATGTTTACTGGAGTCTATAATAATATATGAGTGTTTTACAGATGTGCCTTTTAAGGGGGTTGTTTTTTCAGAAGGCTTTTTTTGTATGCAAAAAAGCTCAGTATGAACCCAGCCTAGAAGAATATGGGAACAAGACTAGATTTACAGTATACCTAAAGACTGAGAGCACTCATCTCAGAGGCTTATTATTGTGGTTAGATGTTCCCGTGCTCTAACTTTACAAGGAAAGCGCAACATCAGTTGTATGTGATGACGAATAGATCATTTCATCCAACAGTCACGGTGTCACTAATCAACCCATGACATTCTATACTTACATAGTTGGCGAATAAGTCACTTTCTCAGAAGTCAGACCACCAATGACTATTTTTAACAATACACATGTTTCTGATCCATTTCTTTTTTTGCATTTAGTTGATCTACCTCAACATAACACGTATATACTAATAAAAGAAGAACTAAAAAAAACTCGTCCATGTGAAGTTTAGGATAACTGCTAGATATGACTAAGTATGACCCTGAGTTCATTCCATTAGACTTTGTGTGTACAGAGATATTTCTATTCCTAAAAGTAAAGCTAAAATAAGAGGAATATGATACCTATATGGCAGGTTTATCACACCATTATACAAAATGGTTCTGTTATCCCGCTTTGTGGGTGAACTCTTAGGGTAAGTTCTTACGGGGATTTTTGGTCAGGATTTTGAGGCCGTATCCGTCTTAAAATCCTGACCAAAAAAAAACGGCACAATGGGAGCTGCTTAGGTCCTTTTTCAGGGAGCCGTTTTTTTCCAGCTCCTGGAAAAAGAAGCAAGATGCTCATTCTTCAGGCCGTTTCGCTTCGTGATTCAGCCTGAAGACACTCCCGACTAGGCCTATTCATTGGGCCTAATCCGGAGCGGAGTACACAACTGGATGCCGGTGCAGTGCATCGGCTTTCAGTCGCAGCTACCCATGTTTTCGGTCTGGAATCTGAGGCGGCCTCAGGTTCCGGACCAAAAAACTGAGTCTGAACTTACCCTTAAGGTTCCCATACACTTTCAAAAACTGTGCACCGAATGCTTGCTCATTTGTCAACTATTCCTCCCGACTCCCCTGTATGCGAATATTCGGTTCAGCAGAAAATCATATTTGTATCAATATCAATCCAGGGAGAATAAAAGGATCAGGCATTGAAATGCAGCATGTGCCATTCTTACATCATCTATTAAGGGAGAGTTTGGAGACCCCACTGAAATCAGCAATTTCAGACAATTTTTTTTACTGTTGTCTTTGGAGTGAAGGGGATTTTGCATATATAGTTACCAAAGTTTCCTATGTCTTGTTAAAACGTCATTAATTTAAGTTTGTACATGGCTACCAAGCAATTGGTACTCTCTAGTACAAAGAGTCAAGAACTTATTCAAGAACTAAGTACAAGCAGCATGTTTCTATGTCTTTGGTCGAGTGTCATATCTTACTTTAGCGCAGGCAGTGTACATGATACCAGCACAACAGGAAATAATGGTGGTGGCAGCAGGAGTGTGAGATGTGTCCTAGCAGGGGGGCGTAACCAGCTCTAAATCCTAACTGTAGCATTTTGAGTACAGGTTCTCTTTAATTTAATCTGTTCATTTTGTTTTGTTGTTTTTTTCTATTATCCCAATTCCTAACAGTTTTAGAAGGTGTTGAGAATGTTGTTACTCTTGCACCTACGTAATATCTTAGCAGTGACGGTTCCCCTTGGTGACATTGTGGAGCGCTACAAATCTTTCAATGTGTTAATCACTTTTCACTTAAAATAACAAAAATTCAAGACAAGCTGCTGTCACACAGAAGAAAAGTGTTAATGAAATCTGAAGATGAGGGATATCACTTTGGTAAATTGGGAAGGTGTTTATAATACAGCTTGTTAGCTGGAAGATAATTGATCTGGAGAAATATTACTCGATTCATAACTTAACCAACCAGGTAAAGATGTCTTGGCTAAGGCCTCACATTGCAGAAATGTAGCAGAAAAAATGCTACTTTTATAATACTAACAAAGTGAAGGAGATTCTGGCCTAATCCCATCCAGACATTGCCGGAAAAAGAACGCTGTGGAAAACTATGTTTTTCAAAAACACGTGCATTTTTGAAAAATTCAGCTTGTCAGTTTTACCTGTGTAAATTCTTACATTTTCCTTACAGATTTAAAGGGATTCTATCATTAGAATCCCATTTTTTCTCCCTAACATATAGGAATAGCCTTAAGAAAGGCTACGTGTTAGGAAGAAAAAATGGGATTCTAATGATAGAATCCCTTTAATAATGGAGGAAAAACCACAGAGAAAAACGGCAAAAATACAATGAAAAACGCTGCAGAAAAAAAAACTAATTCGTTTCCACTGTGTTTTTTCCACAGTGTTTTCACGTTCTGCAACATGGAGGCCTTAGCCTTACAATGGCAACTATGGAACAGAAAAATTTCTTGTAGAGAGCATTTACTGAAACCACCTTGGAAAAAAAAGGATGTTACACATTGACTGGTCACTACGGGCAGCAAAGTTACTTTTTCTATCTAGCAAACTGCAACAGTTTTAGAAATCGCAGCATGTCCTCTGTGCATACTTTCCCACCATGTGTGGATGGGATTTGTAGCATGTCAATAATACCTATGGAAATGCTGGTGATTTCCCTATAGGTATAATGGAAACAAAAAGTCTGCAGAGGAAACCTGTGCGGCCTTTCTGTGAAAAGTGATGGGGAAAAAACACTTTGCCGTAACAGTTTTTCCCACAGCACTTTTTTTTACTACAGCCACTACATGGGACCTTAGCCTAATAGTATCCTGATGCAGCTGGATATAAGCAGCATTAAAAATGTCCCAGGTTGTAACCAGTGTTATCGTCCGTTCTACTGAAGTTGTATCCATGTTGGTTTACATAAATTTCTGCCATTAACAAAAGATAAAATGGGGAATATGTGTAACATAAAATATATGATGATGTGGTCTGAAATTTCCAGTATGAGATGGGTGCTCTATTACTAAAATATTGGCACTAATAGTATAGTATGTACATTAGAAATGAGCGAATAGTATTTGATCGAATATCTCGCTCCCATAGGAATGCGTGTAAGAGGCCGAACACCAAGGGGTTAAGCGGATCGAATATTCACTGCGCTTAACCCCTTGGTGTTCGGCCACTTACACGCATTCCTATGGGAGCGAGGTATTCAATAGAATACTATTCGCTTATCTCTAATGTACATACATATGATTCACATAGCAGCACTCCAACCATGCTTCACCTCTATAACATTCTCTGTCAGAGATACCACTTTTAACATAAGAATGGAAAAAAATCTATAACACAACCAAGTTTCCTTCTTTGAATGGTACCTGCTATATACCCTGCTGCTCCAGGATCAGTAGAAAGTTGCAGGTGTAGGATGGCACCCCCAGTGGTATTCGATGAAACCCTATGATTGTCCTATTGCTAAGAATGTAGACATACAGTATCTAGCTATATGTTTGCGGTGCCCAGTGCCTTGGACAAGGATCAATGTACACTTCTTTGCTGCCCCTGTGTGAACCTGGTATTACAATAAACTGACGTTGGAAAGATATTCAGCTTACATATCCAGAAGACTTCTTTAAGGCTGAGGCCCCACGTTGCGGTAATGCACATTTTTTTGGTACAGATTTTGTTGAGCCACAGCCAGGAGTGGATTGAGCAGAAGATAGAATATATTTCCCATTCAGTTTGTAGCCATTCTTGGCTTTGGCTCAAAAAAAGGGGGTTATGTCACAAAATGTATTTATACCCTATCCACCTGTCTGTAATTTTAGTAAATACATCTATTCTTCATGAAATAACAATTCTGGAGCACCTTTTCTGGACAATTAAACGTTACCACCCACTTGTCAAAGGGTGGCCCTATGAGGTTTGACACACAAGGCACTCTTTGGACAAATAACACTAAGTTGTCAATTTATTCATACATTTCTAGGAGGAATAACAGAAGTGGCAGAAAAAGAGTTTTAAGAAAAGTTGCTGAAGAACTGTAATGTCATGGAAAATACATTTACTTACTAAAACAGCCTTCACTTTATATAGATAGGACCCACTCTACCATACCTAGACCCATGTGAAAAATAAAAGTCCCTTGTTTAAAAAAACAAAAAAAACACCTGTATTCTGCCTTTGTTCTGCTTTTCACCTCTATTCTGTATCTTATTTTCCTTTTTATTCTAATTTCTGCTATATTATGGTGAGTTCACATGGCAGAAAGTGAAGAGGAATTTGTGGTGGTCTTCCACGTTAGATTCCTCTCTATATTCTGGCTTTGTACGTCCCATTGTGGAAGCCGAAGCAGAGATTTGGCTTTCTGCCGTGGGTTTACTCATTGTTTAGACTTAGACACAATGGATCTAGTCAGCAAAAGTCTCCAGCAGAATCTATGGCAAAATAGAGCAAGACGCTTCTTTTTTTAGCATCCCTTTGAAAACAATGGTAGGCATATCCCAGCAAGAATTTAAAGTGGGTTTTGAGGTGGGATCCATCAGCTCCAAATTTCTCTGTGTGAAAGTGGGATGACCCTTCCTCTTGTTCTGCCATATTCTGCTTCTTATCCTACTGTATTTTGTCTTCTAGTAAGGTCCAATTCACATCACATTTTGATCATCAGTTTAACGCTAGGTTCACACTAGCGCCCGGAGTCCGTTCTTTGGTTTCTGCATGCAGAAGACAGAAACCTGTCAGACCGGGTCCGGCCGTAAGCGTTTTATGCTCTCCGCCGCGAAAACGTTTTTTAAAAATCGGACACAGAGTACTGCATGTCCGACTCTGTGTCCGATTTTTTTTAAAAACGGTTTTGCGGTGCAGAGCATAAAACGCTCACCGCCGCTCACAGCCGGACATCTTTCGAACCCATTCAAATGAATGGGCTTGAAACATGCCGGCAGGTTTCCGTCTCCTGCCTCTGTTTTGTGCAGGAAACCGAAACCTGCAGAACGGAGACTGGGCGCAGATGTGAACGAGCTTTGGTTTTGGTGGATACAAAAAAACTGATGTGAAAAAAGGATGGAAACGGATGGAAACTGGTGACCATCTGGATCCGTTACTGTCAGTTTTTTTTAAGAACACAATTGCGTAGTATCATAATTTTTTAAACATTGATGTCTATGTAAACAGATGGCCATCAGTTTGCATCCATTTTTTGCATCCGTACAAAACATCATTTCAGTAGAGCCTAAGAGGCAAAATAAGAGGCCAACTAGAGCGTAAAAAAATAGAAGACAAAAAATCAAGAGGATAAGAAGCAGAATATGGCAGAATAAGAGGAGGGGTAATCCTACTTTCACACAGAGAAATTTGGAGCTGATGGATCCCACCTCAAAACCCACTTTAAATTCTTGCTGGGATATGCCTACCATTGTTTTCAAAGGGAGTTATGAGTAAGAGCCATTAGCACTGGTAGTAAGGTATGAAGTACACAAGACAGTGAGAGGCAGAATAAGAGAGGGAATTCAGCAGAGTAAGGTCTAGAGATGCTGAATTCCCTATTTTATTCAGCCTCTCACTGTCCTATGTACTGCTTACCTTACTACCAGCGCTAATGGCTCTCGCTCATGCCTCCATGACATGGCATCCTGCACAGACATGAGATGCTGTTACTGCTATGATCTCTGATCCAGCCAAAACATCACTGAATGGCTTACTACCCATTGAAGGTCTCTATGGGAGCCCCCATGAGGTTGCAGCCCACAGTTGGGAGCCGGGGACACCATCATTTCAAAGTAACTGCATACTGAAGAGGGACAATCTGATATGGGAGAGGAAGAAATAGGACTGGATTATTTACAGTGCATATAAATGCCACATATAACAATGAAAAGATTTTCCTAATCAACTTTTTTAAAACGTAAAATGACTGGATCGTAACCCCTTCAAAGCCAAAGAACAGTCAGGTAAAATGATCCAAGGTCAGACACCACTTATCAGTCACATCTTGGCAGCGCGGTGGACCTTCGGTGAGATCATTATGCTGGCAATGTAATCATTTTGCTTTTAACTCTAGGTCAGTACATTTTAGTATTTCCTACCACACAGATGTTACTTGGAACAAGACTAAAAGCATTACTTTGTTCTACCTTTAATCGGTAGAATAAAAAATGTATTTTAATAAAAATAAAGTATATGACATAGTGAAAATCATGATCTAATAACTGGTATATAAACAATGGGAATTTACTCATATTTGTGAGCTATTCTGATTCAGATCCATAATTTAGCACCCATAGTCATATAGAGGTGAGAACCTCCCTTGAGCCTATGACCTCTATATACAGTATATACAAGCTATGTATTGAAAGTGCCTTGTACACTATTGATGTATCCTCCCAGCATGCCCTTGATCTCCTTCAAGTAATAGTTGTCTTTTACTTTTGCTAACAAGTACCTAGCTCATTAATACCCACAGTATTCACTATACACAGTACCTGCCAAAAACCGTTTTAGAGACCATAGAAGGATCAAATTTTAACAAAACACAAAATACGTATTCGCCCAATGAACTAATCCATCTTTCACATGTGAAATTATAGACTATAAATATGCAGGAACCAACAGAAACATCTGCAATACAGATCAAGCATTTATGAAGCCAATCCCTTGCAGGTTTCTAGAAAGAATTGTAGCTGTCAGACCACGGCCCGCTGCAGGTCAAGGTCTATTTTATGGTGGAAAATCCACTGGTATTAAATCATATGCATGAATATGGCATTATGTGCTGAAAATGAGCTTTATACATCTGAAGCATCTGCATGGATTTCTTCGAGCCCTTATTTATATGAAGCGAGAGTGGCAGAAGTTTCTACAACAAATCTGCAACATCTTATCTAGAACCAGATGAAATCCTGCAAGCAAAAAAACTAAGAGTGGTGGTTTTGAGGGATGCTATTTCATAGTCTGGTAGGATAGTGGCTAGATCGGGACTGGGCAAAGGCAAGGAAGTAGCATGTAAAGGTGAGTGTGGGATGTCAGTATCAGGGCTATTTGTAATGACAATATGCTAATATTAAATAGTATAACATTCTGACAATATAGTAAGGCGACCGCAGCCGATTCACTGTATTGCATCCGTCATATACAGTATGGCTGCTTTAGATCCTGGGTTTGCTGTTCCATAAACCTTAGCACCTCATGCTCTGCTATTGTGCAAGGCAATGGTGAAGAATTAACCCTTCAATCTTACATTTTATTAACACAAGATGTGTACATGCAGGGAGACATTAGAGATACAACATGAAAGCGACTATATGGATGAACCCTGGAAGGACTCACATAGCCTGCAGCTGGCATGGTTACAGCTAATATACTCGGAAAACCTCTTATTTATACCATTCTGATATGAAGTACAAGCAGAAAGGTAATGGGTATTAATACTCAGCAGCTTCCTCCTAAAATATGGCAATTAAAGCTTCATTCAACGGATCTATGACAAATAACACATTTTTGATGTACAGATGTAGACAACTACACATTTTCTCCAAGACAACAGAGCATACCCTGTAAGAATGTCACAGTTTCCATAGTGATCCCATACTCATGTCGCTGCAGAATATAATAATATATGCTAACAAAATAAAAAAATACTGGCACCTGCCACATATATGGAAGAACAAGCTCTCCGCGGTGAGAGGGGTTACTTACTCAGGTGATAATGGAGATAAGTACCTATGGAGATGTATATCATAAAGATGGTGCCCTATAAAGATGTTCTAGTCATCTGACAAGAAGTCTTTCCAATTTGTGTGTCATCCAGTATCAGCAATACCAGCTATAATACTGTATGTGTGATATACAAATGCAGAAATAACAGAGAGACCTTCAAGGGAAATCATTTTATGACATGACATTCAATTAGCAATATTTTGACCCCATACAGCTAGAAATACTCCTATTACAAATACTTTATAAGGCTAAGGTTTTGAAAATCGCAGCACGTCCGCTGCGCATATTTTTCCATAAAGTGTGGATGGGATTCACTACATGGGGCCCTGGCTTTAAAGGCGTTTTCCTATGAGCATAAAAATTAATTTGTAGACAATTAATAGTTAAAAATTTTTGCAAATGTAAATATTTTATAATTTATGGTTTTAGGCTGGGGTCACGCGCAGCGTAAACGCCGTAGTTTTTGCATGGCATTTTACAGCCACTACATAGTGGATGGTACTCTAGTGAATCCTATCCCCCTAGTGTGGGAAAATATGC
Organism: Leptodactylus fuscus; assembly: GCF_031893055.1. Classification (NCBI taxonomy): domain Eukaryota; kingdom Metazoa; phylum Chordata; class Amphibia; order Anura; family Leptodactylidae; genus Leptodactylus; species Leptodactylus fuscus. Next base: position 84,046,437 of record NC_134267.1, read on the forward strand.
GCTGCAGCATGTCAATTATACCTAAGGAAAGGCGGCGGTTTTCCTATAGGAAACCTCTGTGGACTTTCTGTGAAAATCTCTGTGAGAAGAACCGCGAGGCGTTGCCACCATGATTTTTCCTGTAGCGTGTTATTGCTGCAGGATAGAGATGAGCGAATATGCTCGATCGAATACCTCGGCTGCATAGCTCCCGATGCAAAAACACTTCTGGGGCTTTGAATTTTTACTGCCCCTTCGACCGTCCCTGCCACTGGGAGCTATGCAGCAGAGGTATTCGATCGAGTATATTCGCTCATCTCTACTGCAGGATGCTACATGGGGCCTTAGCCTTAAAGATTTTCTCTAACCAACATGATAGTGACAGTCTTTTGTCTTGATCCGTTGCCAGTGGATATGAACATCAATGCAGAAACCAAGCCATGATTTCCCTGCCTGACAACCTGTCCGCAATAAGGAAATCATGGATGGTTCTTTTGTCAAGTAGTGGCACTGTAGGAGACTAGAACATTTGTTGCCAGGTTTCCCCTTAGATTCGAGCCGGAGCTACCTCTAACAAAATGTTACTGTCCAAACCAGACGACCAGGTAGAGCACCAGATCGCTATCGCCGTCACACAGTCCTCTATGTCCTTGCCTGCACCGACTGAAGAGGAAACTGAATACTATCAAAAGTGCACATTTAGTATTCTGTCAGAGACAGGGCATAAAAGATATGACTAGAAACTAGGAAGATGAGTAAGTCACTGAACACCAGGTATTAACTCCTTCATTGCCCTAGACCATCAGGGAAGCGCACATTAACCTAGTCACCTCCTGAGCCAACCAGAGCTGACATTTCTCATTCACTGGAGCATCAAGTTTGGAATCTGAGCACATATACAAAGTAAAGCGTCGTGTATAAGTCCAGAAAAAATATTTAAAAAAATATTAATTACGAATATAATAAATCTGAATGTAGAGAATATACAAATAATGTATCCTACTCATATTACCCTGCTTGTAAAGATTTAGATACTGTTTCCTTGATCTGACAGTAAACTATACCATAACAATGGGCCTCATGTGGCTGTCCTGTTGTATTTGACCTTAACTGTCTAGTTCAGGGTTGGTGTAAAGTCAGTCATACAGCAGACTTTGGGTGTGCAACAGTGAAATCCCAAAATCAAAAATGGCAGCTAGCCACATACTACAAAAACAACTGCGAAGGCTTCCTCCTGACGCTTCCTGTCACCTGCACTGTGAGTCGCATTTGGTGACTGAGAGGAAAAAACAGCTTTTCATTTTAGTTACAGGACAAAGCCCCCTCTAGGAGTAATGCCAGTACGTGAAATACAGGAAAGCAACACACAAACGCCAGCTTCATTGAAGAAAATGACGTCAAGGTGTGTAAAGGGTTAATGTTACAAGTGTGAACTCTCTGTTTTGGCCTGCAATACATTTGCTATCCACTTAAAGGAACTAGCCATATAGTAACCATAAAATAACTTCAGTTAATGCAGGTTTTTCTCTTGAACATATTTTAAAAAATTTTGGTTGAATAAAGTATTTCAGGAACTATTACAACATATAGTTATATAATAAGCGGTTTTCTAGAGATCACTTTTCAGTAGTCATCTCATTTTAATCACAGACAGGATTACAATTGTAGCACCTAAACAGCATATAGATAACAAAGGACCAGGGGATAACCTGCCCCTTTCGCCGCCCGAGGCGAACTACAGAATGCCGACCCCCCCCCCTCTGCCGGGAGGAGGGGGCGGAGCGGAGGGGGCGTGGTGGAGCGGAGGGGGCGTGGCGAAGTGCCTCCCCAAACCACCGCTCCGTGTTAAGCCAGTCCAGGACAAGCTGTCCTGGACTTAGGTAACCAAAAATGCCGCCCTCGCTGAGGCCCTGGCATAGCGCCGCCTGAAGCGCTCGCTTCAGGTCGCCTCATGGAAGGTGCGGTGCTGCAAAGGACCCATCACTGACAATAGGTGGTGGTCATAGCTCAGCTTTTCCCTCACCCTGCACAGGTAACAGAGCATGTCTATAGTCCTTTCCTGAGGAAGTCAGTGACTGATCTCCAGACTACAGGCTGCTATGGTCCATGTGGCTTCAGTAAAGCATATCTCTGAAGGCTGTTAAGAGCAACTTAGGAAAGACGGTCTGACCCACAACCACATAAAAACAAAAAAACTAACAAACAACCAAATAATAAAAGAACGTGCATCAGTATCTGGTTTCAATACATATAGATAATATACTCCTATTAGGCAAAAGCCCTACATTGTAGAAGTGCAGAATTTTGGGCTGATGCAGAAATCTAGTAGCAAAGTGAATGAGATTTTGGCTAATCCCATCCACACACTGCGGAAAAGATGATGTGCTTTTAAAAAACACAGCATGCCAATTTTACCTACGGAAAGTGAGGGAAAATCTATAGTTCCCTATAGATTTCATAAGGAAATAAAAACCACAAAGAAAAATGTTTACAAAAAAATGCGATGTGTTTCCATTGTGTTTTTTCCAATATTTTCTTTTTACCTGTGGATCGCTATGTGGAGTCTTAGTCTTAAAGGGGCTTATCTTATAGTTTTTGCAGAGTACAGTGTACTGTACAGTGCTTGGTTTTTAGAATTTAGCACATGGCTACCATATCCTTACCTATTCAGGGAACAAAACCCATTGGTATATTGCTTTCCAACCCTGAAAAATATCAGTTGCTCAACATAAATGTACTATAAGAAAATATTCTCATAGCAAACAATTTCTCTGTTGTTTGGGTACAGCGGAGTATAGCACTTGCAGAATACCCTAAAGACTAAATACAATGGGATTTCTACCCAAGAGCCCAAAAGACTGAAGTGACAAGTCCAGCTCTGCTACATCAGTGAAAGAAAAACTGTTTTCTACATATAGCCAAGCAACTAACTGGGAACAAAGCAAGGTTAAAAGTGATAGGTTATCTGTCATCTTGTATTAGATAGATAATATTGCAATGATCTGTATCTGTCGCATAGGACAAGATATATACTGTAGCTAAGTGTCTCCATGAAAAGGATGAAAGTTGTCACTGATTCTCTGTAATATCTGTTAGCTTCAGTTTCAAATCCAGTAAATCTTTTTCATCTCTCTACTTTGTATTATCTTGTCTGATCAAAAACCTGTCTGTGAGTGGACTGACAGCGTTGTAAGGAAAGTGTACAACAAGGACCTGTGTTCTTCATCTTAATGTAACTGGTGTGGCCAAGTGCCAAGAAGTCAGAATAATGTGTTGCATAATTTAACAATGCAGAGGAAGGTCATTGTGCAAGCTGCAATATTTCTCCTTCCTGTGATACATAGACAGGCAGATATGCAGTAGAAATAACAATATTTTATGGATCCTATTTTATGTTTGGCATTGAAGGAAGAGTAATGGACAATGCAGTAGAACAAGTACATTGACAGAATTGGGACTTAGTGAAAGCAGAGCTGTAGCTAGGCTTCCATCATCTGGGCAAGGGTTCATTTCACTGCACTTACTCTGTATCTATATACAGAAAAGTGGCTTGTTGGTGCCCATCCTGACAACTAGCACCCAAGACAACTGCTCCGGATGTCTCCCCTACCCTTTCCATTGTGAAAGGAAAGTTTACAGACTGTATAAGAATACAATAGCATACTAACATACATCTGCCATATACTGGAAAAATATTGACATTTAAGCATAGCGCCTCTAATTTATGGGAGACCACCCACTTTTGAGTGCGTTTAATAAGCCACAACACCTTTTAGGATGGGATTTTTTTTTCCAAAAGATCAGGACTACTATCCCACCAAATACCACACAGATGCTTCAATGTGAAATATAGTACAGTCCTATGAAAAAGTTTGGGCACCCCTATTAATCTTAATCATTTTTTGTTCTAAATATTTTGGTGTTTGCAACAGCCATTTCAGTTTGATATATCTAATAACTGATGGACACAGTAATATTTCAGGATTGAAATGAGGTTTATTGTACTAACAGAAAATGTGCAATATGCATTAAACCAAAATTTGACCGGTGCAAAAGTATGGGCACCCTTATCATTTTATTGATTTGAATTCCCCTAACTACTTTTTACTGACTTACTGAAGCACAAAATTGGTTTTGTAACCTCAGTGAGCTTTGAACTTCATAGCCAGATGTATCCAATCATAAGAAAAGGTATTTAAGGTGGCCAATTGCAAGTTGATCTCCTATTTGAATCTCCTCTGAAGAGTGGCATCATGGGCTACTCAAAACAACTCTCAAATGATCTGAAAACAAAGATTGTTCAACATAGTTGTTCAGGGGAAGGATACAAAAAGTTGTCTCAGAGATTTAACCTGTCAGTTTCCACTGTGAGGAACATAGTAAGGAAATGGAAGACCACAGGGACAGTTCTTGTTAAGCCCAGAAGTGGCAGGCCAAGAAAAATATCAGAAAGGCAGAGAAGAAGAATGATGAGAACAGTCAAGGACAATCCACAGACCACCTCCAAAGAGCTGCAGCATCATCTTGCTGCAGATGGTGTCACTGTGCATCGGTCAACTATACAGCGCACTTTGCACAAATAGAAGCTGTATGGGAGAGTGATGAGAAAGAAGCCGTTTCTGCACGTACGCCACAAATAGAGTTGCCTGAGGTATGAAAAAGCACATTTGGACAAGGCAGCTTCATTTTGGAAACAAAAATTGAGTTGTTTGGTTATAAAAAAAGGCGTTATGCATGGCGTCCAAAAAGAAACAGCATTCCAAGAAAAACACATGCTACCCACTGTAAAATTTGGTGGAGGTTCCATCATGCTTTGGGGCTGTGTGGCCAATGCCGGCATCGGGAATCTTGTTAAAGTTGAGAGTCGCATGGATTCCACTCAGTATCAGCAGATTCTTGAGAATAATGTTCAAGAATCAGTGACGAAGTTGAAGTTACGCCGGGGATGGATATTTCAGCAAGACAATGATCCAAAACACCGCTCCAAATCCTCAGGCATTCATGCAGAGGAACAATTACAATGTTCTGGAATGGCCATCCCAGTCCCCAGACCTGAATATCATTGAACATCTGTGGGATGATTTGAAGCGGGCTGTCCATGCTCGGCGACCATCTAACTTAACTGAACTTGAATTGTTTGTCCAAAATACCTTTATCCAGGATCCAGGAACTGATTAAAAGCTACAGGAAGCGACTAGAGGCTGTTATCTTTGCAAAAGGAGGATCTACTAAATATTAATGTCACTTTTCTGTTGAGGTGCCCATACTTTTGCACCGGTCAAATTTTGGTTTAATGCATATTGCACATTTTCTGTTAGTACAATAAACCTCATTTCAATCCTGAAATATTACTGTGTCCATCAGTTATTAGATATATCAAACTGAAATGGCTGTTATAAACACCAAAATATTTAGAACTAAAAATGATTAAGATTAATAGGGGTGCCCAAACTTTTTCATAGGACTGTATATGCAATGTCCTAATACATGTCTCTTCCCTAAATATACCTATGTGTAAAGGAAGTGGATTGTTACAGATTTAGGTGCCATTTTTACCCTTTCACTGGGATCACATGACAGGTTTAAAATCTAAATTCCCTATCAGTATGTCTTTAAAGTGTGGGAGGAACCACAGGGAGACACAGGGAGAACATGCAGACTCCATGCAAAAATGTTGTGATACACCTTTATGTTTATTAAGTTAGGGCCCAACGTAATGGGCCGCAGCAACAAAAGAGCTGTGAGAAAAACCGCGGCGGCAACACATCTCATTTTTGTCCGTAACACGTTTCACAGAAAGTTCACAGAAGTTTCTTCTGTGGACTTTCTGTTTCCATTATACCTATAGGGAAACTGCCAGTGTTTCCATAGGTATAATTAACATGCTGCAATTTCCAACAGTTTTGGAAATCGCAGCATTTCCGCTTTGCATATTTTTCTGCAATGTGTGGATGAGAAGCCTTTACTGCCTTAGGAAACCAGAAATGAATAAGGCTCCAATACTGTGAATCGCAGTATAGTTATCTCAACACTAAATAATAAAAAATGGAGCCACCATATATTGGAACGATGACACACATAATCTTATAGTTACTATCACCCTGAGCATTTAGGCATTTTGTTTGTTTATCAAAATCCATTCTGCCATCTCAAAGATATAAACCCTTTCACCTCTGGCAGATTGGGGTAGAATAGCCAAGTGGATGGTAACAATATGGTTTCTCTTGGAATAGGGTCTCTGTGTGCTTTATGTCATAACACCCACTAGTATTTTAGCACACAAAACATCAACATGCTCAGGTTAACAGCGCTTATCAGCTGGCGTATGTCTCTGGTGACAGGTCCTCTTATATGATGGAAGCATCATAAATAAGAAGCTCAGCTGTTCAATCCCTAGCTGTTCCAACACTATTGCTCTGGTGGCCCAACTGGCTGCAGGGTTGTGTCTATAACAGGGAAGAGTCCTACATGTGACCTTCATAGCCAATCACTGTCCTCAGTGCTAGCATGTATATCATGTCATCACTGCAGTACACATACAACATTTGGGGATTGAAGCAGTGATATATATTTTTTTTTATTTATTTATGTATTTCTAACTTCTTTTTTTTTTTTTTAATTTGCCAACTCCTGGGCTATTTGAAAAAAAAATTAAGACAGCCCCCTTAAAGGGGTTGTCCCATCACAAGGATCCTATTTATACTGCTTGTTAATGTGGATTTAAGACTTTTCCTAAATACACTGCTTCAGCAAAACTGCTTTGTTTGTCCACTATCTTACTTTATTCAATTCATTGTTGACACGGCCCTTGACTTATCTGCTCAAAAGTCAAGTGATGTATCTGCTGCTCTGAGGGGGGAGGGAGGAGGGGCTAAGTAGACGGGAGCGATCCTGTGTATCTAGCTATTCCTGTGTCTACACCATGTGACCTAGGTCCCTGCTCTCAGATAGGGGAGAGGAGCTGCTTTCATTTCTTCTGTTCTCCCAGTTATCAGGCTAGCTAATTCAGTTGTGTTCATTATGGCAGAGACAGGCAGTCTCTGTATGTAACACAGAATGGAGTTGCTGCTGCCTGTACTTCATAGTCCAATATGGGTGGGCGGAGCTACACATGAATTTGGGGGTGGAGCTAAATGGTAGGTTGCATGTGAAACCCCGCCCACCAAATGATGCAAGAAACCAGGAAGAAAGAAGATTTTACAGCAGTGAAAACTGGTGAGTATGTGAGGTGGGAATACCCCTTTAATGATATTTTATTATTGGAATTCTTTGGATTAGCAGCAGAAGAATAACCATTGACCTCCACAAACAGTCTGAAATGTGACTATGTGCTGCAGACTAAAGCAATACATAGTTATCTGTAATCGCCCATAATATACTCTAATGATGATGAATATTTTCTCGCCCCAGTGTTTAGTGTGTGATGGAAGGGGTTAAATCTGTATTTCTAAGAGTGATCAACCAGGAAACTATCCTATATTCACAAGACATTTAGCTACCACGCCGCCGCATTAGCTTCACTGTCTGTGAAAAGGACTATTCACAAATAGCGGACCATCAAAATATAGGTCATGTTCTATTTTTGTCCATTTTCATGGATCCCTCATACACTTCCATTTTTTAATGGCCGTTTTGCACCACAATCGTGTGAATGCTAATGGGAGTAGAGCCATGAATTGCCTTCTCAATGCCCTACATACATGACAAGGTTAACTAGAACAAGAAGTCCCAGTCAATAACACTCATAGGGGAACATGTGTAAATATGTCTGAATCAGGAACTGAACATACGTATATGGTTATAGTATTTACTGGTAGATTTAGCAATGGAGGGTGATTTTCCTTCCCGAGTTTGGAGCTCATAAAATGCTGAAGTGCAGAGTTCTGAATCATTGCCATTACCTGAGAAAACCCCAGGAAGTGGTTGGAAATGAGGAACGAGATGAGACTTGCACAAGCATGAGATCCTATCACATCCACATTACACTCTTACACACAGCTGCTGCTCACATGCTGACGTCCACAAAGTACAGCAACAATGCAGATTCTGTGAAGGCTGGCAGAAACTAATCTAGTCTCAGACAGATCAGGGGAATCATTTGCATCCTAGTGAGTAAGTAACTTGGGAACTTGCCCAACAGATTAATCATTTACCACATTTTCATGATCTGCTACTTAACAGACCTGTTCTTTGTATATCTTTGGGGGTGGAGAAAATATTTATCTCTGTTTCACAAGACTGTTGACTTCTAAAACTCCAAATGTGTCAAAATACCAGAAGAGTCATATTTATTATTACAATTCCGATTATTCTGAATATATGTTAAGAATCACTTTGAGCTGATGTTGTACCTGGTTACATAACCATTGGTCCCAATACCTTTGTATAGCACTATGTACAGCACATAAGTCACTACCAAGTACATGTCCAGTAAAGGCTACACTTATATTACTAATCTAGACATAAAAACCTGCAAGAACTATGGTCTACAATTACTGCAAATGGAAATAATGTGCACCTATAGATAGAATCCAATGGAAAGGATATATCAATGGTGGTTCCAGGTTGATGGATGGGTTAAGACCCTTTTAAATGAATATATGACCAACAGTACAAGTATTCATAGGAAAGTCCATTGCCCAGCCCACAAATGATGACATCTTTTATGTGGAAATAAAATTATTATTACTTGCCGGCAGCTCTCCATGTAAACAGGTTATGTATTACCAACAGACAAGATGTGTGTAAGAGACCAAGATCATTCATCCAAACACCTCATGATAATATGCACGTGAAGATGAAAGCAAGTGCCACCAATAATTGTCAATCGGCATTTCTCATAGCTATCCTTTATATGTCTATTTTGTCAGGTTTTCTTTTACTCTAATGTTAAAAGTGGAACTAATAGCAAGACAAGTTACTTAATAATCATCATCATAATAGTAATAAGAATGCACATACAGAGATAAGTTTACTTGTCAAACTCATGACCAGTATGACCAGAAGTCCTGCTGATCTTGATATATCCCACGTATATGTACTTTTACTAGTAAGAATAACCCTGCTGACTAAGCACAAATAAGGCTAAGGCCAACGTCACAGAAACAAAGCAAAATAAAATGCTTCATTTCACCAGCAAAGTGGATGGGATTCTGCTTAATCCCATCCACACATTGCAAGAAAAAAAGACCAGCGGAAAAGCTGCCTTTTCAAAAACGCAGATTGTTAATTTTAGCTGCATTTCAGCACAGAAAAGTGCTGCGGGAAAAACCGTGGCAGTAATGCATCACGGACCTTCCCGCAGCGCTTTAGGCAGAAAGTTTACAGAGTTTTCCTCTGCTTCAATTATACTTATAGGGAAACCACCGGAGTTTCTGTATGTATAATTGTCATGGTGTGATTCCGAAAACTGCCACAGTTTTGAAAATCGACGCGTGTCCACGGCACATATTTTAATGCAAAGTGGGGATGTGATTAGTTTTTTTCCATGGCATTTCTGCTGTGGGCGAACCGCGGCATGGGGCCTCAGCCTAAGGGTGCATGCACACTACGTAACGCCGGGCGTGTATGAGAGCCGTACACGCCGGCGTTACAGCAGGGCTGCCGAACACTTCCCATTCACTTCAATGGGAGCGCTCGTAACAGCGGCGTTTACGAGCGCTCCCATTGAAGTGAATGGGAAGTGTTCGGCAGCCCTGCTGTAACGCCGGCGTGTACGGCTCTCATACACGCCCGGCGTTACGTAGTGTGCATGCACCCTAAGATATGTTTGTATAATATGTTGTCTTGACTTTCATACTATTGTTTGCCTGAAATGCCAATATGGGTGAGCAGTAGTCTAAAATGAGCTGACTTTTGAAGTCACCAGTTTCTAAAGGTCCTCTTACACTACCTGAGTCCTGGGCAAGATAAACGTTGGTCATCAATTAAGTCATAGATTGGCGCTCATTGGCATCACCCTATTGCACAAGTTGATACAAAGTAGATGGGGTTTACCATGATTGTTTCTCCTCCACTCAGCTGTATTGATTATTGTCACCACCATGCTATTCACAAAGGGAGATTTGTCGCTCATAATCTGCTAGTTACATATACCTCATTTGTCACCTGATGATCAGTACAACTAGGGCACAGTCAGACTGTGTGACATCTGCATGCAGTCAAAGCCCCTCCACCAGTGGTGCCCAATAGCCACACAATTCAGCAAGTAAAAGTGACGTAAAATTAAAGAAAAATTTTTCCGAAGAACCTAACCATATTTAAGTTCATAGACCATCTAAAGTTAAACATTTTTCCAATTATAAATAACTACAAAGTTTGAAGAATTTCAAAGATTTTCCCCAACCATTGCAGTGATATTCTTTTGTCTGGATTGGTTACAACCATGAATGCAGGAACTTTCTATAGTCTGTGAGACTTGTCAGAAGCAAGTTATAGTTTCCTTAAGTTTCCTGGGGCATCAGACAGGAATACTACATGCAAGAGAAGATAACCGGCCATAACAGGGCAATCATGGCTGGGTTTCCGGGCCACAAAAGGTTCCACATTCATGTTCATATCCATTGGCAACCTATGAAGACAAAAGACTGACGCCACTAAGGTGGTTAGAAAAAACTTTCAAACTTAAAATGTACGTGTTAATTGCCTAGATGTAAATTTAAGTGTGGTTATGCTCATGGATAAACCCCTTTAAACTGTACCTCAGACTTACCTGCGGAATCATATTACCACTGCAGGACTTCATTTGCTGCACTGTCTGACCAGGCACTTGGACAGGGATACAAGTGTTCCTTGAAATGGCCACTTCTGATAACTGGCCTGGTAATTGGGCCGTCTAATAAGCCCTTAAGTGATTTAAGATGACACGGCAGTATATATTATTTCTCTATACTATTATTTTACTTGCCCTATAAGTAAAGGTAAAAGACTATGACAAAACTTCTATTGCGCTACTGAACATTTACTAGGATCACTATCCACATTTATAGCTATATATGAGAATGTATAAAATGATGAAATCAGAAGAGGACATGATGCTATTAGAATCTTAGGCTTTAGGCCTGTAACTTCATGAGATAGTATCACACATAAGTAAGACAGTAAAGACAGTGTTCATATACTTTGTACAATACACTTTTTCTGTTAGGAATACCTGGTCAGTGCTTCTACCATGACTGGGAATGGAATAATGTCCATTGCAGTTACAATATGATGTTGACAGGTAACTAGCTGCGTCATAGACAACCCTATATAGAAAATAAACTTTTATATATATTTCTTTGAACGGAACTAAAATGTATTTTATATGATACACTACTGACAAAACGATTTTGCCTTGTAGGACTCGCAGTCTTGGGTGGACCTTGGATAACTGAAGAATGACACCATAGTGTTCTATAAGGCTAGAATATCTCACAGAAAAATAAACCCACTTTCAACAGAGTTAAAACGAAACATTCATTCATCACGGATCTAGACTGGTACAAACTCTCCAGAGATACAACTCTAACACTAAGTGTAAATTGTACAGCCAACCAAGCAATAAATCTCTCCGTAAGTCTGAGGAGTCCTGAAGGAAAGCTTGCTTTAGGGTTTATTACAATAACACCAGTTATTACACAAATGTAAGGGAGAAGCCCTATAAATGAAAGGAACAGGGATGAATAATCCATATTCATTATGGTGCTATTAGTGGGAACAGAAGTGCACCCGCATTCTCCACAAGTGAGCAGTCTGCGCTTTCAAGCATATGTGGAAGATTTGCTGTTTGGGTCACAGCCTGTATGGAAAGAATGTCAAAGTCTTGTAAGTAATACACCTCGGATTTTCCACTCCTGCTGTGCCCACATCCTTTTATCAATTTTATACAAAACAAGGAAATTCCTAGAAACATTTACCATTAAAAGAAGCGTTTGCTGGAATTTAAAGAGCTCATGCTTTGAGTAGTTGGAAAAAATGCCTCACGTCCTTTGGGATTGCTGTCTGGGGCATTACTAGATGTACTACAACTTTTCCAAACAATTTGTCCTTTCAGAAGATTGTGCTATAAAAGACATCCATTACTCATACATATATAACTTTGTGTTTACAAATGGTTCTGATTTACGCTCATCTTTTCAGACACTTATCCCAAAATCCAAGAACACCACAGTTCACAGCTAGCGAAAAGCAGTAAAATCTTATTACAAGCTGTTACTCGGCCACATAAGGGAGGACACCTCTGCATGAACAGATGTGATCAGCGCTCTAGGCTACGAGCCTCCTGCAACGAAGTGGCCCCATATTACCACACAGCAACATTTCATACATCAGAATTTAGCGCATGAAATATTCCTATGCACATACTTCGTAACATATTTCCATGTTTTTTAATATTATATACTATATCTAGTGCATTGATATTGTAATATAATAAATAGACTTTCTATAATGAAAGATAGGGTTATGATAGCATACAAGGTTTCGGTAATACTTGCTAAGGGAGCGTTCACACTACCGTCGGTTTCCGACAGGTAGTGTCCGTTCCTAGTGTCCGCTCAAAATCTGTTACGGACATTAGAAGCGGACACTAGCTGTGTCCGTGACACCTGTCATTCAATTCAATGGGCATCGGGTGTGTTGGTTTGCACTCCGTACCCGTCCTTCCTTGTCCGCAAGTGAAGATGTCCGACTTCTCAAGCGGACAGAAAAACCCTGCATGTAGGGTTTTTCTGTCCGCTTGAGAAGTCGGAAATCTTCACTTGCGGACAGGGAAGGATGGGCATGGAGTGCAAAAGAACGCACCCGATGCCCATTGAAATGAATGACAGGTGTCACAGACACAGCTAGTGTCCGCTCCTAATGTCCGTGACAGATTTTGAGCGGACACTACCTGTCGGACACCGACGGTAGTGTGAACGCTCCCTAAGAAACATACTATATCATTTGGCCCCTAAACTACTTCTATATCATCATCTACAGTATTGCTATAGAGCCAACATGGTAGAACACGCTGACAATACTGTCACAGATTCCCAAGAAGCAACTTGCCACAAAATCTCAAAACCAATAAACTAAAAAAAACCCACAAAACACACAGGTAATGGTTAAACTGTATGTTACAACATCTAAAATGACAACTTTAGATACGTTCAGATTCATCTGAGACATTAAAATGGAGATCAGTGCCGTAGGCCTGCATTGTACACAGAGTACTATGGCATCATGCAGAGTCCCTGTGATTTCATAGTATGGAGCCATACGTATTAAGGCCAATTGTGCGCAAAGGAAAACTTGTAGATATATGCGGGGTGCCACGCAGAGACAAATGTTGGAATGCATCAGATGACTTCCATAAATATTTATTAAGGACTACGCATTTCAAGAATGTAGTGTCCTTTTTACTGGGGCCTGGAAAAGCATGGTCCGCCATAAATATTTATGGAAGCCATCTGCAGCATTCCATCATTTTCTCCACTTGGCACTCAGCAGATATTCACTACTTTTCCTTTGGATACAATTCATCTGAATGTCGCCTCGATCAAGTTTCATGAGTCTGAACTAGAGCAATGACTAGCTCACCTAAGTCTAGTTGAATGCCCCATACGCAGTTTCATAATATGGTTGAAAAAAGCCATATGTCCCATCGTGGGTTATGAGAGGATGTTGCAGGAGGGAAGCTTTACCCCAAAAAAGATAGGCATTCAATGTGTAACTCCTTATGTCACCATGTAGTGCCTTCTTTTAGTACCACATTCTACCCCTGCAGTAACTATGTTACAGGAATATACCTCAGAAACATATATGAAAATACATAGCATGATTTATTTTTTCACAAACTTGTAGTAGACAAAATCCAGGTGCATATTCTTGTGAGCTTTACAAATTAACATAAAGTAATAAGCCAACAAATAACATAGCAAATTCTTTGTACTAAAAACCAGTACAAAAACAACCAAAACGACTATAGGTGAATAGCAATCTGAGGGCGGGTTAACACCTGCGCCCGGTCTCCGCTTTGTGGGTTTCTGTCTTCTGCCTGAGAAACTGGACAGGAGACGGAAACCTGGCGGTCAGTGTCCACCCGTGAGCATCTTCTGGTCTCCGCGGCGAAACCGTTTTTTTTTTTTTTTTTAACTGGACACAAAGTCCTGCATGTCCAACGGCCGCAGAGAGGCAGAAGACGCTCACAGGTGTTCACTTTGCAAATCCATTCAAATGAATGGGTTTGAAAACTGACTGCCAGGTTCCATCTCCTGTCCAGTTTCAGGGGCAGAAGACGGAAACCTACAAAGCAGAGAGCGGGCGCAGGTGTGAACCTGCCCTCAAGCTGCTTACATAAAATGAGATGGTAGATATTTAATTTCTCTAACTCTACACAAACACCTGTCTATTGCTAGGTTCACACTAGTGTTCAGATCTCAGTTGTTCGGGTCTGCAATGGGTCTAAGATGGATAGCCTGTCTGCTCAAAACACGGTAACACCTGACCCCATAGACTATAATGGGGTCCGGCAAGTTTCCGCCTTGGGTTTTATACCGAAACCACCAGAGAGAAAACTCCTCCTTGCAGGACTTTTTTCTCTGCAGATTTTAAGCAGAATCTGTGGCGGAGACTCCAATGCAGATGTCAGCCTAGCCTATCTTCTGTAATACTATGCAAGCCTACTTAAGAGAAGAGAGATTATATCAGGTCACTTGTTGCTACTTGGTGAACATTAGCAGATGGTAAGGCCTGGTTCACCTCTGCATTCGATATTCCTTTCGGGGAGTCCGCTTGGAGACCACCCGAATGGAAACCTATATGCATTAAAAAGCGGTTAGCTAAGAAACCACACGGATCCCATAGACTATAATGGGGTTGGTGTGCTTTCCGCATGGTGTCCACACGAATCATGTGGAGAGAAATGTGCTGCCAAAGCAACCAATGACAACACAGTTCTCATTTTGTCACAGCTCAGAAGAAGTGAAAGCTTAGCTCTGATTAGCTGCCATTTCTATACAGTTCTGATAAAGTGTCAGTATGTCCATGCTGTATATTTCCAGTATCCTGAGTGCACGTACACCTACAAAAATATGTATGCAAAGTAATAAGTAGATAGCTTGTATTATACAAGAAGAGGATCATCCAAGGACATTCCTATGGCTAGGTTCACACCTACGCCTGCTCTAAGTTCAGGACTTTTCTCTCCACATTTTTCAGGTGGAAAACCAACGGACCCCATTATAGTCTATGGGGTCCACAGGTTTTCGCGTGTACCTGCTTTATATGCAGAGTTGGTTTATGTTCTTCAGATCCCCAAGCAGACCTCAAGAACGAAAACCCAAACACAGGTGTGAACCTAGGATCAAACACAATATAAGACTGACCTAAAACAGATATGTCTGCTAATCTGAAACATAACTCCTGCTCCATTATTGCTGTATTATCTCATTGTGATATTTCAATATAAGGGAACTGCAGTTTATGAAATTCACAGTGAAGGAAGGTTTACCAGCGAGTAGACATGTCGCACCATAATTATGCAGTCAAGATACCAAAGCAGATTATGGAAGCTATATGTGAACCTTTAATAGACATACAGTTATAATGATAACCCTAAAGCAACACTGACTTTAATGAGTCACTAATATCATAATTAGACGGACATAAGTGCAATAAAGTTAAGTGACTGGAATGCCATAAACTAATGCCGCATATATGTTCTGATCCTAACACTTTAATTCCTGCCTTTCACTTCATTTGCCAAGATTATTACTCTATTAATCACCCCGACAGTACATATGACCTGCTCCATATTTACTTGTAAGTCACATGTGTTCGTGTCATCTCCTGCAAGTGTAGCACTTCCTCTGTAGCAGAAGTTTCATCCACTTAGGGCTGCAATTGTACAGTTGTTTGAGAGGGGTAAAAGTAGGTTCACACTACTGTTATTAATCTCTGTTGATGAATCAGAGCAACGGACAGGAATTGTAGAATGTAGATGGAGCCCCCTCTGTGTGTTCGTTCTCAATGACTCTAATAACAACAACATGATGGAAGCCTTCTTCTTGCATACAGGAATTATTCGGCCATCATGTTGTTTACATTACAGTCAATGGCAACGGAGGGGGATCGGTCTGTGTATGTCAATCTATTGTTGTAAAAGTCCATTGGTCTCATCCTATGCTGGATTAGAGCAATGGATGCTCACAACAGTAGTGTGAGCATCCCTTTACAGAGCTGTCTTTTGACACAGCTAGAACTACAGATGATATTACTTCAGTATCTTTGCTGTTATTACAATGAATGAACAATGTAGTCTCAAAGCATTAAATGACAAAACATAAGTCCATGTATGGAATGAAACTAAGAGGGGGCCACTTAATATTTGTACCAATCTACTACAAGCTGGTCAAGACCCAGTATACAGTCCCAGGATCACCATACCAATCTTTTAGGAAGTAGATTACTACCTGGAGGAGGTTAATGATTTGATCATTTATTAGGTTTTGTTTAGTTTTAGTATATAGTGTACAGTATACCATCATGGCCCAAAAGTTTTTCACAAAGTTTCCTGCTTTAGTGTTTTTCTATTTATTAGTCAGATGTTTCTATGGTTACTGAAGTACAACTATAACGATTTCACAGGTTTTATTCTTGTATTGCCAAATACATCAAGTTTATGCAAAGCCTCAACCGTTACTAAATCTCCATTGCTGTCATCCGCCATGTTTTTTACACTGGGGTAAATGTAGATGAACACAGAAAGGAGGGGGGTCTGTTTGCATCTATCATTTACTGCCCGTTGCCTTCCCTTTTGCCGGAAAAGAAGAATGGACATTAAACAGAAGAACTATGAACCTTACTTTAAAGGTGTCGTCCAGGCTAAGATTTTATTTATTAAATAGGCCGGGAAGGAAAAAAACAAAACAAAAGAAAACCATATTCTCCTGTCCCCGATGCTCCGGGGGGCTCCATGTGCAGTCTGGTCCTGCAACTCCATCTGAGACCAAGAAGATATTCGGGACATCACAAACAGCAAGAAATTCAACCGCAAAAAGGCAGCCGAGCTGCAGGCTGGACCACCTGGGAGTATTTTTTTTTTTTTTTTTGGGGGGGGGGGGGTTTCACCTCCCCCGCTCTAATCAGGAAATATTATTTAGCCTGGACAACCTCTTTAACCTTTTTTATAATCAAGACCCATGACAATGACAACCCATTCTTGTTGAAACTATGTTGGACTTTATCATAACTTCTATGAGTTTGTTTCCCCACTTACTTTTTAAGGATTGACTACAGGTTCTCAATGGGATTAAGATATGGTGAATTTCCTGGCCATGGACCCAAAATGTTTTGTTTACCGAGTTATTTGGTTATCACGTTTGCCTTGGGAGAACTTTCTGGCAAAAGAATTGTTTATCACCAAACTGCTCCTAGATTGTTGGGAGAAGTTGTTCTTGAAGGATGTTTAAGCTGTGAGACGGCCCCACTCCCTTGGATAAACAGCAACCCCACACATGAATGTTCTCAAGATGCTAGACAGTTAGCATGACACAGGATAGTAGCGCTCAACTTTCCTTCTCCAGATAATCGTTCTTACTACTTGTAGTTCAGTATACTATAGAAACATCTGACTTAAAAATACTAAAGCAGCAAACTTTGTGAAAATCAACATTTTTGTAAGCCTCAAAATGTTTGTCCACAAATGTATAGGTTAGTATTTCCACCAATTCTGTGCTTGAAAATAGAATAGCTAGAGCTCTGCTAGGCTGTAGGTGAACTACTGCATTATCTTATGTCAGAGATATATAGATGCAGACCCTAGATATAAAAGTAAAACATGTCCAGTATCAATGTACTTGTACAACTCTGCTACATCTAAATCACAATCCACAGAAGTATGTTCTTGTTAGAGACATGATAGCACAATTGTAGCAAACGTCAAATATAGCCACAATGTTGTCCACACAATAGATGTAACAACTATACTACATTTGTTTCTAGATTGTTTCATATTACTACAGTATGTGCTATAGTGTTAATACTATATTATACTATTACTACTATTCTGAAGGATTTTCACAGTGCCGAACAAGGTATTTCAGTAAAGTCCGTGCTGCACCCTTGAAAAGGTGCAAACTCAATAACTATAGGTAGCTCCTTTTACTGTGACATCTCTCAGGGGCCTTGTGAATCATAGCACAAATCAAAATAGGCTTTCTAGGCAGCGTGCCATGTGTAAGGCATTACACAGAAGTCTAGGCCTCTGTGGTACAGCTAGGCTACAACCATACTGTGCTACTAAATCCTGTCACAGTCATGTAGGAGACTTGACCAGTGATGACTGCACAATGATTTAGCAAAATTCTCTATCACAAATAGCTAATGGTTATATATACATATATATATATATATATATAAATATGTGTATGTGTGAGTATACACATATATACAAACACATATACACGTGGAGTTGGCATATTGTCACATAATATACGAGTAATGTAATGCCGCTACAAGATTCTGAAGATTCTGAAGTACAACATACAATGAAACGGTTAATATCTAGGATGAAAGTAGAGAGACTTACCCAAGGTCATAGAAAAGAGACGCTGAGTCTTCCAGCTACCTACTTCAGATACAGGAAATTTCACTATAATGCTGATTTTATATCCGTCACAGACCAGATAGGAAGGAATCAAAGCCTTTTAACATCTAAGTGGCACAATTTCAGCTCACGGTCTCTCTTGCAATTCTCTCCCCAATGTGTCCACACAACCAGAAGGAAATGAATCGCTACTACCTGCATTTTCTTGCACTGCAATCTTGTGTCTCCAGCCATTCAATAAATGCAATAGACTTGAAATTCTTGTTATTCATTCCCATGAGAGAAAAAAAAAATCTAAACTGGAGCCGTGACTCCCATCAATCATAAGTCACTCACTGATACAGGGTGCAGGAGGAGACCTACTGATGTCAGCGAGTCACTAGAGAAAATACCCACTGATGACGCATATCCAGGCTTAAAAATAGCTACAGGGCCCCCACAGGGATTCTTCAACAGACACATTTAGATCTGCTTACTAGAGACACGCAGCTGTATGGTGGCAGTGCAGTGTTTGAGCTCAACAAACATGAACTACAGCAAATACATCAGCTTTTCGGCTATGTATACACTACTACAATATAGTAATAAACATAATTACCCTGAAATCCTATGACATGTAATGATATCTGCTGCATTTCTAATACAAATTCATTCTCTAGACTTCTGCCATCTACTCAATTAGATGACTTCATACAAATAAATGTTATTTATTGCAAAAGTCACATTGAAAAGCATAAAACATGCAACAATAAAGTAAGGCAAGGCGCACTATAATCTTATAGAAGGGAAAATAAAGCAAATAAGTGCTTTGCAGGCATAATATCCATACCAAATACAGTCAAATGATTGTTACTGAGAAACGCAGATGTCTTATCTGATTATGGGAAGAAATCAAATCAAGAAAAGGAGCTCTTGGGTCCAATGCCATCCATATCTTATCACTAAGGAAAACAGTCCATACATTTATTTACTTATACAGTACGTGAAGGGTCATCATAAGTAAACTTACTGTTATAGAAAGTGAATCTGCATGTACAACATGTACTATGGAAAGATTCTACAAGAATAAGAATTATATCTGTAGACAACTACACTTTTGCAAATAGAAAAAAATTTTTTAAAGATTTTCTCTAACCTTGAAAGTTTGCTAATAGATATTACCATGAATGCAGGAACTTTGTATGGTATGCCATTAGTTAGAAACCCAGCCATTATGTCTTTACTGTACATGGGTTATCTTCTCATGCAGGAAAACAGGGATAGGTAAGTCCCTGACCATAGAAAGTTCCTGATTTCATGGGTGTATCCACTGGCAACCAAGCAATACAAAATAATGTTGCAGAATTTTGCATGATGTCCAAGATGGTTAGGACAAAATATTTAAAATGTTTCTGAAATTTTCATTGCTTACATTTACAAAACTGCCAAGGCCATGTTGTGAAAAGGCTGCGATTTGGCTGTGGCGTAGCCGCCACGGTAAAACGCTATGTTTTACAGTACCTGCAATGTGGATGGAATTCTGGATAATCCCATCCATACATTGCAGAAAAATACTCGTAGCAGAAATGCTGCGATTTCAAGAAACCATTATGTTTTTATAAATTGCAGCATGTCAATTATACCAACAGAAATGCTGGCACATTACGTCTAAGTGTAAGGGTTCGTTCACACGGAGGCGGTGGGGGTGGATTTTGACACAGAGAGTGACGCGGGAGCTGCGTCACTCTCCGGTCAAAACCCGCCTGCCACAACCATCGCGGTCGCGGCTTTCCCCTCCATAGCCGGCTCAAATGAATGAGCCGACACCGGATGGTGCTGCCGCTAGGCGGAAGCTGCGGCTCAGCGCACCACGGCTTCCGCCTGAAGAAAGGTCATGTCTAGAGATGAGCGAGTACTGTTCGGATCAGCCGATCCGAACAGCACGCTTGCATAGAAATGAATGGACGTAGCCGACACGTGGGGGGTTAAGCGGCTGGCCACCGTTGAAACGGAAGTACCAGGTGCATCCATTCATTTCTATGGGGCGTGCTGTTTGGATCGGCTCATCTCTTTTCATGTCGCTTCTTTTTTTCTGCTAGCAGACAAATCTGCTAGCAGAAAAAAAAAAAAGCTAGCAATCTACATAGACCACTATTGTAAAGGGGCAGATTTTGAAGCGAAATCCGCTGTCAAAACCCACCCCTTTGTTCATGTGTGAACTAGCCCTAATAGGGACAGAAAGACCACAGTGAAAAACTCGTTTCACAAAAAACTCAATCTGTTTCTGCCGCGGTCTTTTCCAGAGCGCTTTTTTACTGTGGAAAGGAAAGGAAATATCAACCCAGCCCTGCACAAGGGTAGATTAGGGTCCGCTGAATCAAAATGTTTTCCCCTTGCCTCATTGTTTTTGACAATATGTAAATTAGCTCTAGATCCATGAGGGTGGATCAGATGAGTTTAAGGCTAAGTTCAGAGGGAGTATTTTGGACTGGAATCTGAGGCGGAGGCCACCTTAGGTTCCGGTCCAAAATATGGGGTAGCCATGACTGGATGCCGATGCACTGCGATCCGGATTAGGCCTAGTCAGGAGTGTCTTCAGGCAGATTCGCGAGGCGCAATCTACCTGAAGAATGAGCATGTCCATTCTTTTTTCCGGGAGCCAGAACAAATGGCTCCTGGAAAAAAGACCTGACCGGCTCCTATTGATTTCAACGGGAGCCATCTTTTTGGTCAGGATTTTGAGGCGAATACGGCACTCACATGACATCTGGAGCCTGCCCCTAACATATATGATACTTGCATGTTTTGTAGCGATTGTTTGAGTCATAGTCAAGAGTGGGTACAAAAGGAATGGGGAAAATAAAGAAATCACTAGTAATTTTCCCTTCTGCTAAATCCACTCATGCTGCTTTTCCATGGGACTTTATCTTTAGGCAGGAAAATGGCAGCAGCAACGCAACATGTCCCTTGCAGATGTCCTGTGGGGGAAATCAATTGTGAATTCTTTGCTAGATGAAAAACCACCAGCATGGGGTAGTGTTTGAGAAGAAATTCACTAAGTAATCACTGCATGTTGCATCAATGCAGATTTCATCCCTTGCATTGCACTGTAATAAACCGAAGCATAAATTGACATGCTACAGCTTGAGGCCAATTTGTGTAGTATTTCTTTCACATAAGGCGTGGATGACACTTGGTTAACTCCACATGCAGGAATTTGTTCACACAGAGTTTTTTGGTAAGGATTTTGAGGCCGTTTCCGCCTCAAAATCCTGACCAAAAAGACGGCTAGCACTGAAATCAATGGGAGACACTCAGGAGTTTTTTCCGGGAGCCATTTCTTCCGGCTCCCGGAAAAAAGAAGCGAGATGCTCATTCTTAAGTCTGAGTCGCCTCGCGATTCGACCTGAAGACACTCCCTCCTCCAGACTAGGCCCATCCATTGGGCCTAATCCGGAGCAGAGCGCGCGGCTGGATGCCGGTGCAGTGCATCACCTTTCAGTTACGGCTACCCGGTTTTTGAATCGGAACCTGAGGTGGCCTCCGCTCTGTAATGCTCTGCTAACCGCTTTGCAATGCATTCGGTATTCCGTTCGGGGGGGGGGGGTCCCCAAGCAGATGCCCCGAACAGAATACCAAACGCAGGCCTAACTAAAATATCTAGAAAAACAGGAGGTAATGTTAACTCTGCACTCACATGACATCTGGAGCCCGCCCCTAGCATATATGATACGGCAAAGCTCCCAGGATATACTGTATGCCAATTGCCTCTTTAGGGCTCTACTTGCCCAGTGAGAGTCATGAGAGTGTATACCTTTTTCAGACATACAGACTTGAGTTGCAGACTACGCAATTTCATGAAAGGGATACAATAAATATATATACTGTATAGTATACTGGTTTTCTTTTTCCAATGGGAGTCTAATAGCGAGATTTCCCTCTTTCTGACTAAACAGTGGGATATACTGCAGTCTTTCCTCATATGTCAGGAGATCCTCCCGACATGTACCTCTAATGTAGTCTGAAAATGTGAAGTGAAAAAGGCCAACATAGGAAAGTAAAACATCTATAAAAATAGACATTGAAAATCTGAAATAGAAAAAAAAAAATAGATGAGAAGGAGAGAACAGGAACAGCAAGCTATGCTAGTTTCTCTGCTGCAAGCACGAAATTTCTGGCTCATGGGACTTGTGCAAAGCAGCACCTTGCCTAGGTAACATAACAGAGATATAAACATTACTACTAGTTTTTGCCTTCTTACTCAAGTGACACTATGTACATTAGATATAATATGGGTAATACCTATTGTTAAGTAAAGCAGGGAAAACAAATACAAGCATCCACTTTGAACAAAATGGAGTTAAAGGACATGCACATCTTTGCAACCAATATTTTTATTGTCGAACTGTATCAAAATTGAAAATTAAAACATTTTTTTTCCTAAAACTCCTGAGCAGGCTTATATGAGTATTGCTATGTTGGGGGTATGTATTCGTGGCACTACTGTTCTTAGGGGCCACCTGCTGCCCTGGGCACGTCAGGAATACACACTCCTGAGAGCAGTACATTTTCATACTGGCACTGCACAGAAGTGAGAGATGTGTATAGGAGTTCCTTCCACGGTTATGCTAGCTGGGGAGGGGGTTCTACTGCCTATTATAATACTCTGTTATGGCAGGTTCTACTGGTGTGCAGACATCAAAGAAGACCATGCTTAAGGGGGGCTGCTGTAGTTAGCTATTATAAGGGAGCTATATCTAACTATGTGTGTATTGGGGGGGGGGTGCACTTAATTACAATGCAGAGACTGTGGCTAGCTATTACGGGGGAGCGTGAAGAGTGTCCATAGATATTACCTACGGACCTAGCAAGTATGGGGGAGACTGTGTGTAACATATTATGGGGAAGACTGTGCATAGCTAATTTGGTGGCTTCACCTAGCTTTTATGAGGGGAAATTTTGGCTGTCTAATATGAGGGAGGCAATGCAAAAAAGGATGCATTTTAGATATGTCTAAAAATAAATATATCGCTTTACTGCGTATGCTTAAAAAATGTACATGATATAAATAGAGTCCTCAGTAGTAATACAAAACTGTAATTTCTCATTGTAAAACCTTGCTCCACTGTCTTAGACCTTATTCACACCTCTGTGTTTTGCCTCAGGACCCTTTCACACAACCGATTCCCATGGACGGGACTTGATAGTGTAAAAAAAAAAACTCAGTGTTTGCAAGTCAAAAACACAGGTGTAAATCTGTCCATCTTATTTCTATGTAGTCTCTGGTTTTTGATTTACAAAGATGCAAAACACTGACATGTGAATACATAAACGTACTCCCCATGAAACCACATTTCTGGAGCATCTTCTTTCTGCATAGAGCCTTTCTTCTGTTAGTCCTCATAGAAACTTCTGAATAAATTGACAACTGGATGTTACTAGTCCTCTTAATCTTTATAGAAGTAATTCCATTAAAAAATATATATACATTCTCTGGCCTATTACAATGGCATATGATGTAATTTTATTTTTTTTTTACTTTGAGTTATCCACTCA
This sequence comes from Leptodactylus fuscus, assembly GCF_031893055.1. NCBI lineage: Eukaryota > Metazoa > Chordata > Amphibia > Anura > Leptodactylidae > Leptodactylus > Leptodactylus fuscus. Next base: position 84,070,519 of record NC_134267.1, read on the forward strand.
CTAGTCCTCGCTGTACTATGCGACTCCCACACTGACACTCCACCCGACACATCGTCTTATATATAATCCTCATTACTTCTAACAAGTAAATTAAAATAAGGAAAGAGAAACATAACAGTACTATCTGGAGGGATTTCATGCAGTTTTGAAGTTATTTACAACACTATATATTATATATTATACTTATATTCTCTGTTCTCTTTGAAAGGTACCTGATGTAACTTGTAGTGATGGTAATCTGTATTTGTGAATTATCTACACTGTTCAGGTCCTTTGCTGTGTCATGTGACCAGCACTCTGACACAATATGTGTGTTTCTCTATTCATTCCTATGAGACTCACATTAAACCTCCCACAGGAATCAATAAAGAAACTGACTTCCTGTCCAAACATAAGGCTCTCTGACTAGTGGAGAGTAAGAGTCTTGGTCACATGATGCAGCTGAGGACTAGAGCATACCTTCCAACTGTCCCAGATTCAGCGGGACAATCATGGATTCCAGGTGATGTCTCAGTTGGCGGGAGGTATATCCCAGTTTCTGTGCCCTTCAGTAAGATGTCCTCTCCCTGAAGTGACTTCACTTCCATTGGGTTTCTAGGAGCATAGACAGTATTGAATTGCATGGAATTATTTCTTTTCTTATGTGATTCATTATAAAGGGGGGACTATAATGTTGGAGCATTAAGAAATAGAATTTGTACTATAGAGGAAACTAAAAGGGGACTTTATACTGTGGGGGCGACTAGAGGGGGACCTTAAACGGGGGAGAATGGATGGGTATGTTATACTGTGGGGGCAGTTGAAGAGGCACATTAAACTATGGGGGCAACTGGAGGGTGATTATATGCTGTGTGGGCAACTGGTGGGGTCATAATACGTTGGGCACACCAGAAGAGGGACTTTATACCGTGGAGGCAACAGGAGAGGGATTTTATACTGTGGGAGAACTGAAGAGGGACATTATGCCTTGAGCGTGACTGGAGGGGGGCATTATAATTATACCTTGAGCGTAATTGGAGGGAAGCATTATAATGTTGCGGCATACTATGTCAGGGGGGGTTATTCTGTATGGGGGCACAAAAAGAATTAGATTAGAATGGGCGGAGTGAAAGTGGAGTTTGGGGGGTTGCAAATCTGCAACAGTACACAGCATATTCTGTCCCTTTTTCAGTCCTTTGAAGGTTGGGATGAATGATAGAGGGGAGTAGATAACTCACAAGTAAAAAGAGTATCTTCTTTCTACAACTTACATCATGTACCCTTAATAATAATAATAATAATAATAATAATAAATTGTATTTATATAGCGCCAACATATTCCGCAGCACTGTACAAATTGTAGGGTTCAAATACAGACAGATACATAACAAAGAAATAGTCATTTCACACAATGGGACTGAGGGCCCTGCTCGCAAGAGCTTACAATCTATGAGGTAGAGTGGGTGACACAAGAGGTAGCAGGGGCGGCATTGCTTATACAGTGGTCAGACAATTTTGTAATAGAGGTGACTGACATTACACAAACAAAAACTTTATGAGCCGTCACTAGAGGTGTCCTGTAACATGTGGATGGTGCTTGGACAAATAAAGTTAGCCTGAAAAGACATCATATCATGTGGGGTAATGTGGGAGCGGGGAAAGAGGAAGGTTAAATTTTGGGGATTCTAATTATAGTACGGAAGGGTTTACATTAGAAATTGTGATAGGCCTGTCTGAAAAGATGCGTCTTTAGTTTGCGTTTGAAACTGTAGAAATTGGGAGTTAATCTGATTGTCGAGGGTAGAGCATTCCAGAGAAGTGGTGCAACTCGGGAGAAGTCTTGTATACAAGCGTGGGAGGTTCTGATAATAGAGGATGTAAGTGTTTAGGTCATTGAGTGAACGGAGAGCAGAGGTAGAAAGAGATGAGGGAGGAAATGTAGGGAGGTGCAGCATTATGGAGAGCCTTGTGGATGAGGGTGATAACTATATATTTTATTCTATAATGAATACCCTTCAAACAGACCAGAGATTATCTTTTCTTGTGAGTGCTTTGTTAAGAAATTTGTGTATATAACTGTGCAACTGCATGAAATGTCTTGAAATACCTCCAGTTACTGCCGAGTGTCACTCTCTTTATATTAATTTACTTGGTAAGTAATAAGGTCCACCACCACATAAAATAACCACCATTTTTCCTTGAGTTTTTTTTTTTTATTACATAAGAGAATAAAGTCATTTGGAGGGCTTCTCTCTACTGATAAATAAGACAATGACACAGTGATCTTATGAAGAATTACCCCTACTCCTACTACAGTCAATGACAGTACACAGTGATCCTTGCTTCTGTGTTAAGAAGCAGCACAGAGTTCTTAAAACAGATCCAGAGAAACGGCTGCATTGCAGAACCTTTCAGTGTAGTCCTACATCAATAAACCAAATTTATATGTTGCACTATCTCCGCTGTATAATGATTGCACAAGGTTTCAAGATAAAACAAACACATCCATAAATCCAGCTAGTTATGCAGGCAGGAAGGAGCCTGTGCCCATGAGGCCACAGACAAACAGTGTTTTTGCTTTTCTTGTCTAGCTAAAAATACAAGCGCTAATTATTTTTAGCTCCAGGACCAAGAAATACATTCACATTTCTGTCTGTTGCACATGTTCTGTCAGTCTGCTGCGGCACTTGTCAAAGCTGTCCTCAGGCACCCCTACACGTATCAGTCGCATGCTAAGTTGAAGATGTCTGCAGAAGTGGGCTACCAATATTGTGTCTAATAGGATTAAGATGATATTCTAAGAATCAACGTATAAAATAAAGCATTATGTACCTTCTTTCTTAAAGTTATATTCAGGGCAATGCGTTAAAAACTGATCTTCAGTCCATCTGATAGTATTCTTATATCCTGGTGAACGAACGGTGGTTGTCTTATTTATTTATTTTTTTTATATATAACATTAGGTATACTATAACATTACCAGCCTTAATGCTGCTTTAACAATTTTGTTACAGAATATTTCACAAATAAGTACTGCACCTTAAATTAAAAACCTCAATAAAATTCTTAAAAGGAAAAAAAAAAACAGTCTTCTTATGTTAAAGATGTAAGATTCACTTACGGATCTTTTAATGCATAAACAAATTCTCTTTACTATTTGTATATTGGGGTTATATCCACCTTACCTTTTGTCACTTTGGTATCATTTATACAAAGAATTAGCCACATTTTTTCAATTGCACTTTTTGATGTTAGTGGGAAACATTGTACTTATGGGGGTCAGACACATCCTATCCTTCAGTAATGGGCCTCTTAGAGTTTGCACAGAAGGCTAGGCAAAACTGTAAACTCAATTTTGGCTGTCAATTTGACTTTCAGAGCTCCCTGATCGTCCTTACAAAGCTTAAGCAGGGGACGGACTGTCCGAGTCTCGCTGGTGCCTGTATAACCTTGAAATAACACAAAACCTTCTGCAGTCTTGCTCCATGCATAATAAATATATGGGCCTCATTTATCAAGACTGTCTAAAGGAAAACCTATCCATGAAAAAAAAAATAACCAATAAACACTCTCTGGTGATACGAAATTTGTGACTGGTTGCTTTGGGCTTTCCAATACTGGGGTGTTAATAAATGGAGCCTAGAGGAGTAGTATTTTGCTGGCCACTGACTGCAATGTAGTATAGTACCTAATTTGGAAGTCTAATCTACAGTCAGCCTGTAATTCAGGTTTAGCAAAAGATGTAAATGCTTACTTACTCCCAACCACTGTATTACGATAGGTTCACACCTGCATTCGGGTTTCCATTCTTCCAGTATGCTTGGGGCTAAAAAATGGAAACTCAATCCGCTTAAAAAGCAGTTACCCATGGAAGACTATAATGGGGTCTGCATGGTCTACTCTCCACATTTTTCAAGCACAATAGAAGACAGAATCCCTGAACGGGGCAATTGAACGCAGATGTGAATGCATCCTCATGCCATGTTTATAGTGGCATCACAGCTCCAATTTATAACAGAATCTGTAATATTGATGACCCCAAACAGCAACTTTTATAAGGGTCCACTGGGGTTCTATGAAGGTTTTGACAGTAATGTGAACAAAGGCTTGTGCTACTCCAGAAACATTCATAATGCTTTCTAATACATCTAACAAACATATTCGGTCTGTTAAAATGTTTTAAAGCTGCACTACAGAGTTTTGCTTTAAAGGGGTTGTCCCGTCACAAGGATCCTATCTATAATGCTTCTAAATGTGAATGTAAGACTTTTCCTAAATACATTGCTTCAGCAGAACTCCTTTGTTTGTTCACTATATTACTTTATTCATTTTTTTGTGCCCACAGCCCTGACCTAGCTGCTCCTGAGTCAAGTGATGTGTCTGCCTGCTCTCAGGGGGAGGGAGGAGGGGCTAAGTGCACGGGAGCGAGCCTGGAGGGGGGGGGGGGGGTAGTTTACCCTTTGGGGGAAGGGGACGCCAATACACTGTTTAGACGCCGGCACAGGTGAAGCCAGCAACATCGCTATGCTTCTGCCCTGCATGAAGCAAGCAGAAGCGATGCTGTTATTCCGCTCCGGGGTCACATATGCAAAGCCAAGCGGCGAGATGCCGCCGGCCCTGCGTGCACGCTCATACACCAGTCTAGCCTTCATAATGCAGATCCGGCACCCTGTCGGGTCTGTACTTGCATTGTGAAGGCTAGACGGTCTATGAGCGCGCACGCAGGGCCGGCGGCATCTCGCCGCTTGGCTTTGCATATGTGACCCCGCCCACCAATGACAAGACAAAGCCGTAAGACAGAAGATTTTAGAGGAACGAAGACTGGTAAGTATGCGACGTGGGAATACCCCTTTAATTTGCTTGTGCTACATTTTGTCTACACTAGACTACGGTATATTGTACTTCTATTGCACTGAGAAGACCAAGTAGTAATATAATAAAGAGGACTTTGTTGAGATCTCATGTATCTCCTAGGTGCTTTTAAATATGAATTACTAGCATCTGCCCACGACTTCGTCTGGGTGTTGCTGTTGTCGATGATCCGATTATATTTAGCCAATTACTGTTGTCAATGATCCACCTGCTCCCGCATCTCAGCTCTGCTACATCACTGCATATGCGCAGCATACCCAGCTGTATGTACATCTTTGCATATGGAGAGCCTACTCAGCTGTGCTACAGCACTCCTTAAGCTCTGCTACATCTGGCAATTTGGATTACAGGGGTTTGGTTATGTGAGTATCTGAGTAGCTTCTGTGTTAGAAACGGCTGAACGGATGTTGCTGAAATTTGCCACAGTTCTCCCCCCTCCCCCATCAGAGGCTGAACACCACATTCCCCCATCGTACTCACACAAAGTCTACACCTGATATACTCCTCTTGCCCACACACATCTTGCATGTTCTGTACTCTCCTGACCATTCATTACACTCCATTTTCACAGGTTCCACACTGTCCGGTTTCATCCTATATAGCTCCGCCCACACAATAGCGTGATCCTATCTGAGAACGGCTCAAGGACCTGTGATGATGTCATCAAGGGTCCTTTAGTGTAGTCTGAACATAAATTCGTTCATAGCAGTTATGAAGTGACGTCATTTACCGGGATAAAAAGTAGCCTTTTAATTGGGGTTCCAATCTATGTACAGTATGTGGCATATTTCAGGCAAATCCGTTCAGCCGTTTTTTTTGTGTGATTGAGGAACAAACATCCAAATACACAAACATCCAAACACACAAACTTTCACAGTTATAATATTAGTAGGATAAAACATGACTAATTCTCTAAGCATCTACCTAAATGTGGGCCCCTGGATCCTCACACAGCCCACACCTCACACATCTAGTAGAACTTTTTCTTCTCTTGTTTCTCTTTGGCCTGTTGATGTTGTTAGCAAGCTGAGGTTTTTGTAAGTGATCCAGGTGACATGCAGTGGAAGAGCATCCTTGTCTGGGGAACACTAGCTGCCTTGTCTTCTGTTACAGTGGTACGTCTGTTCATCAGTATTGCGAAGAGCTCGAGAGTTGTGGAAGGGCGATAAAGTTATAAGACTTCAGCAGAGAAAACTGTGCTTCATTTTGCACCTAGGCCTCCAACTCTTTCCCTGTTTCATGGCTTTAATCGCTACTTTGTGATAGTTTCTTTCCAAAAATATATAACTTGTCTGAAAAGCAGCTGTTCATATATTTATATCACTGAATATATATTTAGATTTCAGCTGAACTGCTCATCTAAACTATGTAAAACATGAATGCTAATGCAATACAATAATCACTTTCACAAATAAATGCAGGAAATATGCCCATTTCATCTTATTTGGAGTAAGCACATCAAAGAGTTAAATTTCCTTGTTAAAAAATACATGTAATGAATTAGCGTAGAGGAAATGGGTAAGCTAATAGGAAATTTGGAGTTTCCTTATGTTTTATACTATAGACGACAAAAGAATCAACTAAATTCCTACTGTAAAGGGCAAAGAAGCAAAAGTCAAACATCTTATTAATGATGGCTTGTCATCAGGTCTAAAAAGCCCAATGCCATACTGTGTCTGATAGGCGCTGTCACCTTGAGTATTTTGGTGTTTTGTTAGGCTGGTCTTACACGACCGTAATTTAAGTCCGCAAATGGTCCGCAATTGAGGGTTTTCAATTGCGGACCATTTGTGGACACATTATACTCAATGCGGCCTCTTACACCACCGGATATTTTATCCGTGGTGTGGCCGGGCCGCAACCGTGGTCCGCAATTTATAGAGCAAGTCCGTAATGCCCATGAATTGCGGCACTGCACGGACTCGCCCATAGAACTCTATGGGCGAGTGTGGCAGGACACGGACATCTGCGGAGTGTATGTTGCCGATCAGCAACTAGTGTTGCTGATCAGCAACATGCGGACCGTAGAATCATTACGGTCGTGTAAGACCAGCCTTAATCCAAATCTTTTTAGGCATTCGAAAGATATAAGCTTTTATTTTTATGCAAATTAGGGTCTATTAGCTAAGTGGGTGACAACACTCATAACACCGCAGAGTCACCATCTCAAGAGAAACAACAGTGTTCCATCCATTGGTTAGTACACCCTAATCTGCATCAACACCGATGAGGTTTATATATCTGGGATAGTTTGGATTAAAAAAATAAAAAATTCTCAAGCTGATGGGGCCTATCAGATGATGCATGTCATTGTGCTTTTAAAACCTGGTGAATGGACCTCTTTTAGTGCTATACATACTAAATATATTAATATCAGCTAAACCCACAGACCTTCTTATCGATATGGAATCTTCCAATTCTTTCCTGATAGCAGATGTTAGTGGAGTGGCTTACTTGTGTATTATGAGATAAAGTCTACATATCAAATGTGCATGGCCAACCTTAGTTTTTCTTACAGAAGCTCACTGAATAGAGTCTGGTGTAAAGATGACTACAGGGATATGTCTGGATAAACACTGACCTAGCAAGGAATGTTGGAAGACTGCAGAATTGTGAATGGCATTCATGGCTTAATAACCCCTGTAACTGAATGTAAACTGACATCTGAAGGAGGCTATGTGCTCTAGATATTTGCAACAGTAGCCACAAGTATATTTAGAAAAAGGAAGAGAGAGCCATAATTGATGAGAAAAATGAGAAACATCTTAAATGGAGTCTATCAATACCGCAATCTCCTCTTCATCACTTATGAGTTATAATAGAGATTGCTAGTGACAAAGTGAACCCCGCTTTTCGTCTTTCTACAGCCTTGTTGTGGAGAAAATCAATGGTTAATCTGCATGTAAAATAGCTGTTCCATGCACCCGAGTCATGACTGTGGCTCACCTGTCACGGAGTGGTGATCACAGGCAAAAATGGGTACTTTGGCAGCCAAATCCATGATCTGGGTGCACTGCACAGCTAATTTGAGCACTGATTTAGGCTGAAGCCGCACATTTCAGAAACACAGGGGTTTTATTGTTGCAGATTTTCTATGTTTTTTTTCAGCCAAAGCCAAGAGTGGCTACAATGGGGATGGAAGATATAAGGGAAGCTCTTATAGCTCTATCTTCTGCTAAATCCACTCCTGGCTTTACCTTAAAAAAAAAAAAACGGCGCAAAATCTGCAATAAAAAAGCTGTGTTTCTGCAACATGAGGCCTCATCCTAAGGCCAGGGCCCCATGTAGCGTAAACACCACAGCAAAAACCACAGCATTTTACAGTAACTGCTGCGGGCCACTATGTGGGGCCTTAGCCTAAAAGTTGATTTTCTTGGCAGCAATATTGCATTGGTGCTGGTAGAAAAAATTTTTAGAATGTGAAAGCAGCAAAGCCACATACTCTAAATCTGTATGTCAATTTAAACAATTTACAATTCATACATTTGTACTGAGCATAGAAAAAGCTACAAACATTTCCAAACACACAATATAATACTAATGTGTATGTAGACCAGAGCAAAAAATATTACAAGAAAGTACACAGTCATGAACAATTTGCTGGTGGCCATTATACTTTACCGATAGGGCACAGCAAACTATCATTTCGCATCCATTCATTTGTATTTTTCAATGCAATCTCCCTTCTTGTTTCCATGGAGCTAAACCTCTCATGCTGTACGCCAGCAAGGAAACCAATGAGAGAGCCCTCACTTCCAAGCTCGACATTGTGTCCACATTATCCTCTTTAAAATACATTCTGGTTATTGTGCAGTAACCATTTCTATATATGCAGGGGTGAGACCATTGAACACCCTACATCTAAGCATCTGCACTCGAGCTTGTCTTTACTAAGCAGCTACAAATCAGATTTTCACTTCTGACAAAGCACCTTATAAAATAGACTGCTCTTATGACATGTTTAGGCTCTGTCCACACCATTTCTTAGAGCAATGTCAGGTCTTGCTGTACAATATGCCATGGTTCAAGATACCAACCATAATGTCACCTTTATCTAATGAAACTAAATGTATATTATGAAAATATTTGTAATTGTAAAAGTGTGACAATGGTATTTTTAAAAGCTTGGGAAATTTGTGAAATGCGTGCAAAAAAAGAAACTCTTAGTACATTTCTGCACAATGGAAGCCTATAGTATGTTTAAGGGTATGTTCACACAGGGTTTTTTGCAGGCGGATTTTGAATCCGCCTCAAAATCTGAATGTAAAAACAACTCCCATTCAATGCAATGGGAGTCACTGGCAGTTTTTCTCTGCTATTTCTAGTGATTTTTTTCAGCTAGTAGAAAAAAAAAGCAAAATTCCTCTGATTCCGCGGCTGAATCAGCTGCATCGTCCATGGCTCGAGACACCCTTCTGATTAAGCCCATTCATCCGGGCCTAGTCAGGAGCGGGATATTGCGGTGGGATGCCAAAGTATTGCATCGGCATCCCGTCGCAGCTAGCTGCGCAAAAAAGCCACGCTAAGAGTTCTCAATAAAACACACAGAATCCATCGATAGACAGAAAGACAGACATGCACGTCTATCTGGGTTGGTTCTTGCTCACCAAAATAGGGGACATCTACAACTGAGCACTGTAGTAACTTTGACCAAAAATATCCTGGAGGATTGCAGGTTTGGTGCTCCATATTAAAGGGATCCTATCATTCATACACTATTTTTTCTAGGTACCACGTCGGAATAGCCAAAGCCTAAGCCTATGAAAGGCTATTCGTCTCCTACCTTTCATTGTCTTCTTTGTGCCGCCGTTCGCCTATAATTCCGGGTCTTGTCGGTATGCAAATTAGCTCTCTCACAGCACTGGGGGCAGGCCTCAGCGCTCAGACAGCACTGGGGGTGTCCCTAATGCTGCGAGAGAACTCTCTCCAGCGCCGCCTCCATCTTCGTCAGGAGCGTCATCTTCAGCCTCTTCTGTAAGCAGTCATTTTCTCGTGGCCTGTGGGCATGCGAAGTCTGCTCTGCCCAAGGCCTGAGGCCTAGAAGTTACAAGCCACCACCAGAAGAAGAGGCTGAAGATGACGCTCCTGATGAAGATGGAGAGTTCTCTCACAGCATTGGGGATGCCCCAAGTGCTGTCTGAGCGCTGGGGCGAGAGAGCTACTTTGCATACTTACAAAAACTGGGACTGTAGGCGAACGGCAGCATGGAGAAGACAACGAAAGGTAGGAGACGAATGGCCTTTCTTAAGGCTATTCTGACGTGGTACCTAGAAAAAAATAGTGTGTGAATGATAGGATCCCGTTAAAGAAATGATGCATTGGTTCATCTTTAAAAGTAATAACAATGTAAATTGTATAATTTTATGTAAAACAGATTTTTTTGTAGGCTTGGTATTGTTATAAATTCCCCATCTTCACAGATCAGAGCTTCTTATAAATGACTTAATCATATGTCATATAAAATGAAGTAGTTTAGAAGAAGCAAAAAGAAACAATACTATAAAACTGATATAACATGTCCTATGCAAATACCATGACAGGTTTATTTGAATATGTCACAAAGGCCATTATATTTTACACTGCCCTGGAAAGCCTCTCCTGAGTTTTGTGTACTTAGTCTGCACACATATATTACCACAGTCCAGATTGTGTAATCTTTCAGTGAAAAGATCAATACTTTTCATGTTAAGAAGCCTTGGTTGTCTGGTGCTAACCTGTATGACGAAAGAGGTTGTTTCCGCGGTGCAGAAGTCCAGGAAAATGATGGACAGTAGCTATTAAGTTTTATCAAGCTACAAAAATTTTGAACATTAATATAAATTTATGGAATCATTAATTTTGGACATGTAAAAAAAATTACAATGTGCTGAAAAAATAAATGGCAAAACCCCAAAAATGAAATAAGTACCAAAGACTTACGTGACAGTCAATTACTATCCATGGACTTACTTTCCTTACCATCTGTACAATGAGGAAATACCTAAAGCTATAGGGGATTCTCAGTGGTTCCCTGCAGCTTAAAATAAACATTACAATGTAACAATATGGCAGATTGACATGGAAAAAACACTTTAGAAACCCTTGTGAAAAAGAATATGAGTAGTTATCACGTGTAATAGATCCCTTATGGGAATACTGAATCCCCTGTTTATGGTTGCCTGTGTCCTGTCAGCACGACTATGACACAGTCATTGAGGCATGTGCCATAAGGTAGCAGGGACACACTACAGGCTGCCATAAACTGCACCTGCACTCTTCTGATGACTTCTTCACAGAATGCATTGATACAGCATTACCCTTTATTTTACTAGCTGGCGAGTCCACCCCATGATTACCACTGTTGTAGAGAAATACCCGCAATGTACCGCTGCAACTAAAAAATTTCCAAGTATGCACTTTAAGGGGTCATCTTAGCTAGGATATACCAAAACTTCCAAATTAGTAGGACTAACATTTGGGACCTCAATCTATAAAATCAATCCAGAGAACAAAGAGGTCACTTCAGCAATTCCCCAGCACAGTGAAAGCAAGACCCTGCACAGTGAATGGCTGGAAACACTGAAGGGGCATTGGTCTCTTAATTCTCCACAACAGACTTGCTGGGTACTGTGGGAGTCCTGCTACAAAGACCTCAAATGAAGAATAAAGAATCTAGAGATCCCACTACGCAGCACTTTTCACAGAAACTTTCTGCCCCAATGATACCTATACGGAAAACGCCAGCATTTGCGCAAGTATAACTGACATGCTGCGATTTATTAAAACACAAGCATTTCTGAAATTGCAACATTTCTGCCGCACATTTTTCTCTGCAATGTGTGGATGCAGGGGTGAACCAGCCCCTTTTGCCGCCTGAGGCGAACTACAGAAAGCCGCCCCCCCCCCCGGGAGGGGGCGGGTCGGGGCGTGGCTTAGCGGAGGGGGCGTGGCGACTCGAAGGGGGCGGGGCTGTCTGCGCTCTGCCTGTGCGTGAGGGGAGGCTGCTGGAGCAGCGCTGCTCCAGTGGCCTCCCCAAACCACCGCTCGGTGCTAAGCCAGTCCAGGACAGCTTGTCCTGGACTGGCTTAGGTTAGTAAAAATGCCGCCCTCCCTGAGGCCCTGGCATAGCGCCGCCTGAAGCGCTCGCTTCAGGTCGCCTCATGGGAGGTGCGGTGCTGTGTGGATGGGATTAGCCAGAATACCATCCACTTTGCAGGTACTGTAAAATGACGAAGCCAAATCGCGATGTTTACGCTACAGGGGCCCCCTGGCTTAAGACAGATATATGAGTTGGTGTCAGTTTGGGGGACAGAGCAATGAAATCATCTCCTTAGACACTTTAAATGAGGCACAATATTCATTTTCAGATAGTATGCATGGATGTTTTAGAATAGCGTTTCCCAAACTTTTTGAGTCGAGGAGCTCTATTCAGGACAGAAATTCTATAGGGAGCACTTAACATACTTTACCTAAAACCTACATAGGAACCAAAGACAGCGAGCGACATTATTAATGGGTGGGGGGGGTCTGTAAAATATTCTGTATTATGGTGAAACTTGTGACCACGTGTTGAGAGGCCTTATCACGATGGGAGGAGTCAACTTGTTATGAAACATGTGGTTGATTTATTAACATCTTGAAGGAAAACACCGGAACAGGGAAGATGACCAAAATAACACAAATATCAGTCAATGTCTCAGAAGCTTATATCTTCAGAGAAGTTAGATTTCTTCATCTGGGTATCTTGTAGTTAGAGCTTGGTTCATGCTTGTCATCTGGTTGATGGACTTAGGCTGGTCACGTCTTCCATGAATGACCACCTGCCAGGACCACCCACCCTGGTCTTCCCAAAGAGAGCCAGACGTGTATTTCTTACTCATTTATATTCATGAGAGAGGGTGTAGTCTTCCATCTTGTTGCTATGTAAGGAGGTTTCTAAAATGGTGTACTTTAACCGCACCCATGTACCCAGAATATAGAAGTGTGATGTCAGTAGAGTTTAACTCTTTGTGTGCTAGAGAATATTGTAATATTATAATATTTAACATTCCTAACAAATTGATATTAGATATTACATTTTCTATTAACTTTATTCAAATTTTTTTCTTTTTCAGTCACAGTTAAAAAATAAGGAACTTAACTACATATAATGAAAAACAAAAATCCTGAAACCACAGATCTTATATATAAAATTGAATTATTTCAGCCTCAGCAATCTCTTCAACACTGCAATTGAAAAGTCTTATCACCCAAATCTGGTTCTGGATAACCACAACATCCATATTTTAACTTTTTAACCTAATATTTGAACATTCCTGTTGGATGTTGAAGCCGCTGCTCCTACTGGAGGGTCTGTGTCAGTGGTATTAACTGCTTTTCTAAAGGATCCAGGCTTCAACCAGTGATCCATTGCTGAAAAACCAAATTAGGTATGTATTTCGAATAACATGTGGCGAATAACTGGAAATACTGCACAAACTAAACTGACACAGCAAGGATCGAGTGACCGCACATTACGAGCATGAAAGATGACTAAAGCACTTCTGTCCGTAGGTACAGTTTGTTCGGTGAATATACGAGACCAGCATATTAAGCCGGGAAGGGCAGTCTAAGACCAGTGTGGAAGTGCCATCTGACCATGAAGCGTTAATCCACCGGGCTCGTTTATTCGCCGAACAGACCATAGTGCCGCGCTGGTGGAATATTAGGAGTGCACGTGAACCAGTATTTTAATTGTGAAACCCTTTACATCTATCAGTTTTTTATTGTTAATCGTTTATTATCGCCATATCGCGGAGCACCTGTAGATGGTTCGCACTTGGTGCTCCATGGAGCACAGTTTGGGAAACACTGTTTTAGAAGATAGCATGAGCTGAACTGGTATGATAAAATGTCTGCCTTTTCAATGAAATCATCCTGTTAGTGCTATTCCTTATGGCTCATACTATGTGAATAACTTACTCTTAGGTCACTGTGCTTACAGATATCTGTCCCTCTTTATTCTGGAAAATTATTCCATTTTCTGCGAAAGAGATTAATAGTTAAACCTATTAAGCAGAGACATGTCATACGATATTCTTTGGTGCCAGAAAAAGTTTGGGAATGGGTTTAGTACACTCTGACTGTTCAAGATAGCACAATGCAACCTGACAAAAAGCATACATATATTATGAGGCCAAAAGTAAGAACAACCCTTGTCACTACTAGTTTGGGCAAATTTAACACACGGTAGATGACAGCTGACTGTCTGACGTCGTAGTGTGAACTGCAATAGTTTAAATAATAATGGCACAGTTATTTGTTCTTTACTCCATAGTTTAGGCTGTGACTTCCACCTAAAACCAAGAAACCTTGAAATGTCAAATATAAGCCAGGAGATATCGCTGAACCTCTCTTAAACTTTTGTGGATGAATAGATGTTGTTGCTCTGCCTGGCTGTATGTGTCTGTGCCCTCACTCTGTCTGCCACACTGCTTTTCCTACCTATGGGTACTACTTTCCAGTCCTTCCTTGAAGGGTGTATTGGCCCTTTAAGAAATTCGAAACTTTGCATTCTGTTCCCAGACAATCCACTGCACCTGTGGGCTTTTTAGGGAAGCCACTCCTACAGAGCAAAAACCTTCCTGGCTTGCTGCAGTGCTGCAAAAGTGTCTCTACACCCTGCCTGCCTCCAATTAAATGATCTTGGTTGTGCTTTTCAGATCTAATTCTGTGTTGCCAGTCCTACCCACTGCCTGGCAACTGTATAGAATTTGCACTGCCAACCCTGATCACTGCACTTAATCTATGCTGCCAGCCCTGATCACTGCCTGATAACTGTTACGAATCTGTGCTACCAGCCCTGACCATTGCCTGATTACTGTATTGAATCTGTGCTGCCAGTCCTGACCACTTACTAATTATTATATTGAAGCTGTCCTACCATCCCTGACCATTGCCTGCTTACTGTATTGAATATGTGCTGTCAGCCCTGCCCATTGCTTGGTTAAGGTATTGAATATGTCCTGCCACTCCTGACCACTGCCTGATTACTGTATTGAAACTGTGCTGCCAGTCTTGACCACTGTATGATTACTGTATTGAATCTGTGTTGCAAGCCCTAACTACTGACTGATTACTGTATTAAATTTGTGTTTCCAGGCCTGACCACTGCTCGTTTAATGTACTGAATCTGTGTTGCCAGCCCTGACCATTGCCAGTCTCCTGAACTGAAGTTGTCCTGCCAGCCCTGACTACTGCCTGATTACAGTATTAAATCTATGCTATAAGCCCTGCCCATGCCTGATTTATTGAATATGTGCTGCCAGACTTGGCCTCTGATTGGATTAACATAACTAATAAACACTGCCTGCCCTGACTTTTCTCCATAGCTTTAGTAAGGGTCGGTTCACACTAGCATATGTATTCCGTCCGGTTAGAGTCTGCATGGAGTCCCCCCGGACGGAATACAATCTCAGTTTCAAGAGCTGTGCTGTAAAAGCACACGGACCTCATAGACTATAATGGGGTCCGTGTGCTTGCCGCACACTGCCCGCATGAATCATTCCTGAGGGCAGTGCGCGGCA
Organism: Leptodactylus fuscus; assembly: GCF_031893055.1. Lineage (NCBI taxonomy): Eukaryota > Metazoa > Chordata > Amphibia > Anura > Leptodactylidae > Leptodactylus > Leptodactylus fuscus. Next base: position 84,085,914 of record NC_134267.1, read on the forward strand.
AGCACACGGACCCCATTATCGTCTATGGGATCCGTGTGCTTTTACAGCACAGCGCTTGAAATTGCAATTGTATTCCGTCTGGGGGACTCCATGCAAACTCTAACCAGACGGAATACATATGCTAGTGTGAACCAGGGGTAACTCTGGCCTGATCCCTACTCACTGGTGTATGATTAGTCTGGGTCAGCTGTCACCTATACATAGTGGTAGAGACCAGGTGGTTCCCTACAGAGAAATCCAGATCCCTGCACAGAAGTTGAAAGGTGAAAATCAGGAAAACACTTGGACAACACCCTCAGGAACAGACCACAGTTAAACTGGCTAGGTGTTAACGCAGTAGGTCCACTTTCCCTGCCCGTTACAGAAGTTAGATCCTCAAAGCCATGTTTCATTATCTAGTGAGGCCTCCCGAAAGAGCTGAAGCAAGAAAATACAGTATAATGTGGTAGGTAAAGGATATGACTAAAACATGAGAATAAATCCTACAAATTTCCAGTTACTCTCCATAACTAAAATATGAGAATTTTTGAGGTTCCCGGTTTTGTTTTTTCTTTGCCTACATGTACAGTACAGACCAAAAGTTTGGACACACCTTCTCATTCAAAGAGTTTTCTGTATTTTCATGACTATGAAAATTGTAGTTTCACACTGAAGGCATCAAAACTATGAATTAACACATGTGGAATTATATACTTAACAAAAAAGTGTAAAACAACTGAAAATCTGTCTTATATTCTAGGTTCTTCAAAGTAGCCACATTTTGCTTTGATTACTGCTTTGCACACTCTTGGCATTTTCTTGGTGAGCTTCAAGAGGTAGTCACCTGAAATGGTTTCTGTCAGGTTTAATACGTGGGATTTCTTGCCTTATAAATGGGGTTGGGACCATCAGTTGTGTTGTGCAGAAGTCATGTGGATACAAAGCTGATAGTCCTACTGAATAGACTGTTAGAATCTGTATTATGGCAAGAAAAAAGAAAGTAAAAAAAAGTAAAGAAAAACTAATGGACATCATTACTTTAAGAAATGAAGGTCAGTCAGTCAGAAAAATTGGGAAAAGTTTGAAAGTGTCCCCAAGTGCAGTTGCAAAAACCATCAAGCACTACAAATAAACTTGCTGACATGAGGACCGCCCCAGGAAAGGAAGACCAAGAGTCACCTCTGCTGCGGAGGATAAGTTCATCCGAGTCACCAGCCTCAGAAATCGAAGGTTAACAGCAGCTCAGATTAGAGACCAGGTCAATGCCACACAGAGTTCTAGCAGCAGACACATCTGTACAACAACTGTTAAGAGGAGACTTTGTGCAGCAAGGCCTTCATGGTAAAATAGCTGCTAGAAAACCACTGCTAAGGACAGGTAACAAGCAGAAGAGAACTGTTTGGGCTAAAGAACACAAGGAATGGACATTAGACCAGTGGAAATCTGTGCGTTGGTCTGATGAGTCCAAATTTGAGATCTTTGGTTCCAACCACCGTGTCTTTGTGTGACGCAGAAAAGGTGAACGGATGGACTCTACATGCCTGGTTCCCACCGTGAAGCATGGAGGAGGAGGTGTGATGGTGTGGGGGTGCTTTGCTGGTGACACTGTTGGGGATTGATTCAAAATTGAAGGCATACTGAACCAGCATGGCTACCACAGCATCTTGCAGCGGCATGCTATTCCATCCGGTTTGCGTTTAGTTGGGCCATCATTTATTTTTCAACAGGACAATGACCCCACACACACCTCCAGGCTGTGTAAGGGCTATCTGACCAAGAAGGAGAGTGATGGGGTGCTACGCCAGATGACCTGGCCTCCAAAGTCACCAGACCTGAACCTAATTGAGATGGTTTGGGGTGAGCTGGACCGTAGAGTGAAGGCAAAAGGGCCAACAAGTGCTAAGCATCTCTGGGAACTCCTTCAAGACTGTTGGACGACAATTTCAGGTTACTACCTCTTGAAGCTCATCAAGAGAATGCCAAGAGTGTGCAAAGCAGTAATCAAAGCAAAAAGTGGCTACTTTGAAGAACCTAGAATATAAGACATATTTTCAGTTTTTTCACACTTTTATATAATTCCACATGTGTTAATTCATAGTTTTGATGCCTTCAGTGTGAATCTACAATTTTCATAGTCATGAGAATACAGAAAATTCTTTGAGTGAGAAGGTGTCCAAACTTTTGGTCCGTACTGTATACCAAGAACTAAAATGAATATGTTATAAAATGTTTAATGACAATTTCTTGGGAACTGCAGTGCTACATTAATATATATGATTTGCCTACTTGGTTATGTTACCATTGATTACACAGCCATAATGAGCAAATTTGCAACAGGAAGAGCCCTGGCAATGCTGTAAATATCATTCTTTATAGAGCAGAATTAGATTATCTTTATTATCTCTGTATGACAATAATATTTTCTTGCATGTGGCCATAAACAAGACATTTCTTGTTACTGATGCAAACAACACACAGAATCTGCTAAAACCTCCAGGAGAAGTCTTGACATAAAATAAGCAAAACCAAAAGAAAGTCATTAAAGTTTAAAAAGACAGTCGCAATTCTCTGCACAGCACATTTGTAATACACAAGCTGTTATATTTCTATATCTACAGATGACAATTTCACCTGGGAGTACTTTTTGTGTTACTTATCGTAGCACCATTATAGATGGCTCATAGTGCATTATACATATCACAGCCACATTGTTGTAACATGACTAACAGCCAATTCAACTGGCTCTACTACAAAGAAAAACATAAACTTTACTAGTCACCCCAGTGTATAAAAATATTTCAACAGAACTACAGGACAGGTGTAGCTCCTGTTACTGGATCTTTTGATGTCATGTGTTAAGGTTTGCTTAGGAGAAATGATACTCTACATATGACTGTCCACTGTAGTTTGAGAGAGCTACAAAGGTATACAGGATATCTGTTCAGCATAACCAGTGTGGAATAGCATCATCGCTACATCAGAATCCCTTACAACTTGGGCACCACCCCCTGGATTACTTAAAACCAATGCAGCTTCAAGGATTATTTACTCGAAGGCAGTTCTAAGAATAGATCTTAGTGTGTTCATTTACCAGTGCAAATCCAGCAGAGCTACTAAGTAAAGCTGCAGAAGAAAAAACATGATTTTGTAAGAGAAACACAATCATGCCCTCACACTTATTCAATCTGACATAATTTCATCCTTGTATCATCCTATTATACATCTTAAAGGGGTTATATATAAATGATACGGTCACTACATTTGTCTCTCAATGTCAGCCAGTCTAAGAGACTACAGCAAAAGTTGACCATAAGCTTAAAGGGCTTGTCCAGCCCCAAATCGAGTTATCATACTGATGACAAACACACGGGATTGGTCTTCAGTACGTGATCTATGGAGGTCTGACACCTGTTGCAGCAGCCTCCAGGTTGATCTGTGCAGGATCTGTTTCTCAAACCCTCGCAGATCACATACTGATGACCTAACCTGTGGACTGTTGCATATACAGCTCAAATTCCAAACTTTTTAACTGGTAATTGTATAGCTAGTAATGCATGTGATACCAGAACCATTTTTTCTAGGTAGCATACAACCAGAGATACAACTGTTTGAAATGACCACTTCCACTTTGCCGAATGCTACAGCTCTACACACTGGCAATACAAATGTGTATGAACTTTTCCATGTATCAGCTCAGTTAGAAGGTCCTAGGGAGAACTTTAGAGCCTGTTTTCTATTAAAGATTTTGGTTACTTTGACAAAAATGTACTTACTAGTTTAGGTGAAATATTCTGCAGCCTCGGGATATCCAAACAGGCTACAGGTCTTGAAGGTCATAGCGACAACCAATGGTGAATTCTGGGGAGTCCTTCTTTATATTTCCAGGAAATGTACAAGCAGCTGGAAAACAAACATATACTGATAAGCAGACTGAAAGTACCATGAACGCTGGAGCGAACAAATGTAAATCTCAGAGTTGTTAGGAGGGAGCAGTGGGTATATGAAGGCATACAAACAGACTATGGTTGGCCCAGAGAGACCACTAATAGAGAGGACTGTTTGATCCACCGAGAAACACAGGTTGCACTTTTATTACAGACCCCGTTTCTGCCTATACCAGGTGCTTGTCAGAATTCCGCTACTATCTTGCCACTATGGTCTAATTTTGTCCAGTCTGCTGACCCATCTTGTATTTTCCATTTTCCTGAGTCAGAGAGTCTGAAGAAGGCCCCCTGGTCGAAAACGTTTACATATCTCTACTCTGATTGAATCTATATTGTTTGTACATATCACTTCCTTTACACTGGATCGGTGATAAAGGATGTATCAAATTGCTATTGGAGTTTGAAGTCTCTGTCATTGCTATGTTCCGTAGCACAGAATATTTTCACGTCTTCAAGAGGTTAAACATTTTAAAGTAATTGAGCACATTTCATTCAGAAATGCAGTAAGACTAGTCTGTACAGATGAAGGGCAAACACCCCAAACCTGTCCTGTCTACAAGTGGGGAACTCCTGTCTTAGTATGAGGTCATTGGAGAAGTAACTGTGAAATGTCTAAGAGTCAGATCAGAAGCCAACAGAGGCACAGGGAGTGACTGCTAACTTTTACCATTCGCCTTGTGTTTACTTTGGGTTATGCAATAGATTAGGGATTTTCCAGTCATTGCCCCTTGGATGAAGCAATAAAGATACTGCAGATAATTGCTTCATTGTTAGCAGGGCAAGCACATTCCCCTCACAGGAACACACTACTCTGACAAAAAGGCATATTGTACTTCAGTCAGTAAACTTGCTTCACATTTCCTTTTACGGCACTCTCCAGCTTTTACCTGTGTCCATAACATATGTTATTAGCAGACAGAAGTTGTTAACTATGGTACAAGGTTTGTGGCAGTATAAGAGCAGAAAAGACACCAATAGCTCAGGCCTCACAGGTAAGGCTAGGTTAACACTAACGCTTGGTCGCCGTTGGGGGTGTCCGTTCCCCGTTCCGATTGAAAAATGCAGAGGGAAAAGTCTTGTAAGCAGCACTTTTCTCTCCTCATTTTTTGAACGGTAGAAATTAAAGTCATAGTAAACACTTTTAAGTGGATTAGGTTTCTGTACTTAGAGTGGACCCAAAGAACCGAATGCTGAACGCTAGTGTGAACCTAGCGATAATATAGAAATAAATATTGAAAAAGTTTAATACCCCTATCTCAGCAAATTCTACTTTCTAAGAAAAAAGCAAAAATCAATACACCAATTATACATATGTACATTTTTAGAAAATTGTGTTCTGTTTCTGGAGTTAAGTGCCTATTGTGGCACACAGACACAGTTTACCGTTTTCTTCGCTATTAAAATTTATGCCTCTGTTGCCGAGAAATCCATTTATTTCACAATATGTAAATGAGCAGATTTAAGCACCATGTGTGGCGCTGATGCTCCAAACTGCTACACGCTGCCCTAAGCTGAAATTTGCCAGACATTGATGCATTTATATTATATTTTCTGTACATTTTTATGGTGGCAGTCCTCTTACTTGAGCTGCTGTTAACAGCATTTAGAGATATGCTTTGAAGTAGCCACATAGCTCATAGCCACCAATAGTCTTGAGACAACTCACTGACTCCTAAGGGAGAATTTTCTAAACATGCTACTTGAGGTTTGTGACCTCCTTACTGAACAGAAAGGAGAGTAGATAAGCTGTGAGGTGTTATATTACATTGTAATTCTGTGTAATAATAATTAGATAGAAAATAAATTTGTGATAAAGGCCAAGATTTGGGGGGTTATAGGGGTTAAGAATAGACAGTGACGTAAACATGGCACACTGTGGCGCACCTAGTTTAGGCTAAAATTTTTCTACATGCTAGACATAGGGGGTATGGACTCTATTCAAAGCCTTACTTACATGTGACAAAATGCAACAAAAATGCAACAAAATAGTATTGAAAAATTCTGGCTCAACATATGCCAACTAGAAGGTGGCTTAAGTAATACAACTAGTGGCAAACTGGACAGTTCAGAAGAATCTTTTAGGCATATTAATTAGAGATGAGCGAGTAGTAGTCGATCGAGTAGGTATTCGATCGCATACTACGGTATTCAAAATATTCGTACTCGATCAAATACTACTAAGCTATTCGCAGTAAATATTTGATTCAGAACCAGCGTGTATAGCGTGTATAACAGTGCATAGCATTTGGCAAATCAACGCTGGTTCTGCAGAAGGCTCGTCCTTGCTAGTCGAGAGAGCTGGCAGCTTGCTGTTACGAGTGAGCTTACTGTTTCTCATAGGAATGAATTGACCAGCGGTGATTGGCCAGTGTACAGCATTCGGCCAATCAACACTGGTTCTGTCAGAGGCTCATCTGTGAGGAGGCAGAATCTAAGGTCGGACCACAATGGAGACTGCTGTGGTCCGATCTTAGACTCCGCCTCCTCACAGGCGAACCTCCAGCAGAACCAGCGTTGATTGGCCGAATGCTGTACACTGGCCAATCAACGCTGGTCAATGTATTCCTATGACAAAAAAAGTCAGCTCCCTCGTAACAGAAAGCTGCCGGCTCTCCTGACTAGCAAGGACGAGCCTGCTGCAGGGCCAGTGTTGATTTGCCTCAGGCTCGTCTTTGCTATTCGGGAGAGCTGGCAGCTTGCTATTACGATGGAGCTTACTTTTTATCAATGCAACTGCAAGCGCTGTGCAGTTAAAGCACATGGACCCCATAGACTATAATGGGGTCCGTGCGCTTTAACTGCACAGCCCTCCTCCTAAACACTCTCCTCCTGTTATTCATGGAGTTGGTGACTCTCCTTTAGTCGAATAGTGATTTCCCCTGAAACGAGCATTTTTTCCCATAGACTATAATGGTATTCGATATTCGATTGAGTAGTCGTAAATTGAGGCTCTACTCGAAATGAATATCGAATCTCGAATATTTCACTGTTCGCTCATCTCTAATATTAATATAATCAGGACACAGAAGGAACAGTTTCCTAATCTTTCCATCTATGTGACCTTTTTCAAGGGAGTCGGTGCATGGAAATGACCTGTAAATATTAGTAATATATCCAAAGTCAGTGGACAGTATGCCCATAAATTTCATATACAATTAAAGTTGTAATATATGAAAATAACAGGATCAGCATAATTATTCATCTCTCAAAGATCTCCATACAATACAATATAAACATACAATACAATATATATTTACAATTTGGTGATAAGACAGAACCCCGAATATATGAAATGTAAGCAGTGAAAAGCATAGTGGCTAAGCACGTGGTAACAGTCACATAGTAATAGGTATATAGACTGCTATAGCCAGCAAAACCCTGGTAAAACCCCTGTGATATATAAATATTCTTTATCTGCATTCGTGAAGTGGAGTGCCACAAATTTATTGTACAGTGACATTGGCTGTGATAGGCCTTTTGCTGGCACCTGGCCTCAGTATGAATACATTGAGCAGGACTATTATAAAATGCTATAATACTGAGATGATTGGGAAAAATGAACAGATTAATGTACAGAACAAGACGTGTTGGTATATTATTAGGTTTTGTAACCAGTGTGAAAACTTCACAATTTTAGCATTCTTCCTAAATTTAAATGACGAGGAAAAATTAAAATAATCTTAACATAAAAGACTTGATTTAAGCAATAAGGTCTTTTTCTTATGATACATGGTATGATACAATGGTTCAAAAACCACCTTATTAACATTTTGTTGTTCACGGGTTTCATGCCCCAGTCCCCCCTAGCTAGGGGATTAATGTACTAGTTGCTGGTAGATTAAAGTGCTTGTTCCTGGTAATAACAAAGGCTATGGTGTCCAGTTGTTTATGGCTCTGTCTGTTATGGCTGGTGAATTGATGCTCCAAGGTAGCCCAGTGTTTCTGTTGACAAGTTATTGTGTGTCTTAATTCCTAGGGTTCAGCAGTTTGTTGCCCGTACCTATGGTATCCAAAGTTTAGTAAGCCAGTCCCTGGTACCTAGTAGTTTAGTGTTCAAGTCTCTTCAGTCCAGTGGTTACTGTCACATTCTGAGAGTCCATTGATCTGATGCCAGTAGAACAATGATACCTATGATCAGTAACTGGAGATAAAAATGGATCTGTGATGGGAAAAAGTGGTTGTTATATAACCTGTAATAAGCTCCTTTCAACCACATAAGAGAGACTGGGTACTCCTCCTAAACGCTCTCTCAAAGTGATAGAGACAATCTGATGCTAAGGATACTTGGGAAATGCCCTCCACTGTATCTACCTGGAATCATTTTTCAACAACTTTTCATAGTTTGTCATTTGTAATAACATATCACACTGCAACAGTTTAAAGGGGCTCTATCATTGGGAAAAGTCATTTTTAACTAACCAAATACTTGCATAGGCTTTAGAAAAGCAATTTCACTCATACCTCTTGTATGTAAATTGCCTTGGTAGTTTTTGAATAAGTCAGTTTTTATCCATATGCTAATTAGCCTCCAGCGTGCACCCCGAAAGTATGTATATACTTTATGTATATGAGAGCAGAGAGAGGAGTCATCAGCACAGCAGCCTCTCTGCTCTCATTCAGTATGGTTGACCATACTGAAGTACTGGAGGCTACCATCTGGCCTCTAGGAACTGCAGTTTTTACCACATCTAATCCACATAGGGTAGATTTTTGTTCCTGATGAGCCTCTAGAAGCTAGGAGGCGAAACGCGTAGAACACAAACACCCAATGCAAACTTATTAGGCTTTGAATACTTTAAGGTCTAATGGCTTTAATACAGGGAATGTATGAATCGCTTAGGAAAGGTGTATTTTATATATGGCCTCACTAGAAATGATTGCCCAGTTGTCCCAGACGTATTGATGGGACAGGGAGGTCAGGCAGTGTTGATTCAGCCCCTGTAAAGCGGCTACTTGGCCCCTAATACTTACCTGTGGAATTTTTTGGACAGCGGGCCCACTTTTGTTACCTATAGGTGTGATGTAGTGTATGGGGAGATTTAAACATACACCAGTGAATTCCACCACACCCTTTGAGATTTAGATTGTTGATATAGGTGGACTGCACTGCATTGATTCCTTGATATTTATTTGTTGTTTCCCTGATCATATCTACTGGAGGGGGTCACATAGTATTGTCAGTGTGGCTGATGTTTTGGAGGGACACAAGTTTTTAAAGATCCCAATAAAAGTTACATTTTAATCACACAATTCAGTCCCACAATGCAAACAAATCTATAACAGCAATTACAAGGACAAGGTGTACCGAAGAGGTTGAGTCTAATGGAAAATATATAATCCAATGATATGCTGGATAACAAAAGATAATAAGTTGACAACATCAGTTGTAAAGGTGATCAATAAGTAGAGTTATGTTCTTAACTGATGTGCACATTTACATATCTAGAAAATGTGACCTACGACTCCTGCCGTCATTGAAGTAAAAGCAGGCTGTTGATAATTCTATGTATAGCTCCACTTTGGCAACTTTTTTTCAGGATATATGAACAAGAAGCTTAAATTCTAATTTCCTAATTCATTATTATCACTCTACCTTTCTATAGGAGTAACCTAATATAGGAATAACCTATTACTATTATAGGGGACAATCATATTTGTTTGGCTACCCAACTCGCAGAACAGTATCCAATGCTTGGCAATAAGATGTTACTAGTTTAACATATTTTGCAATAATTTAATCTGAAAAATCGCTCCAAAAGGGGTCCCTGAAACAGACCATAAAGAAGAACGGAAAGCTACCTGAAATTTCTACTTCCTTTATAGTTAATAGTGGATAGCTGGACATGGTTTGTGGTTTTCATACATTTGTTTACTTATATAAGAACTCGGATGAACAACAATCAATAAAAAATCTACAGTCAAAACCGTATTTGCAGTATTATGACCACGTCGGGTCTCCACCGGAATCTGGTTGAACAAGAAATAACAGTTCTCATAATAAAACTCAGATATTTGAGTCACATTTTTCCATTTCAAGTGTACCATATGTAAAACCTATAAAATCTGCACTTTTGTAGAAACCCTAAGGAAGTACATTTTATGAGAGATTTACTGTCACCTACCATATTTTATTGGATATACATCACCTATCAACAGTATTCACTGCCCCCTTTGATTTTTTTTCAAGTGCTATTGTATCACAGGAGGCTTTACAGTAGGTTAATGGTTTTGTAATGGGTTATAGCAATGCAGTAACCATATATTCACATTTTACTTCTGTTGTGCTTCAGCATTTGCAGGTCAAATTTGGAGGTTCCAAGACATGATTTTGGCAGGCTTGGCCGTATATGTATAGTATATAGTTACTATGGGAAGAATATGCAAATCCGCCTTCCATGATGTAATTAGGAAGACAGTTGCTGCCTCATTGTTGCAAACCAATAGAGGGCGCTCACTGGAATGTGCAAGCCTGTCTTAAGACAGGATTCCAGTGAAATAACCCAATAATGGCTGCTCCCTTTAGCCTCATGCCCGACCTTCCAAGAGGCCTTTGTTTAGCAATGACGCTGGGATTATTACCAGGTTATAGTCTCTCAATCGAGGACAGCTGTTTCGATCTGGTTGGATCTCATCAGCCCGATGTAGAGAGGACTATAACCTGGTAGAGGTGAGAGGCTTAGACAGGGTTCGGGGGATATTGTCACTCCTTAGGGAGAGACCACCATATAGGTGTGTGGAGACTTGTTAAGCCTTTAGCGCTCCACTTTGCAAGGAACTATGGGAAGAATATGCAAATCCGCCTTCCATGATGTAATTAGGAAGACAGTTGCTGCCTCATTGTTGCAAACCAATAGAGGGTGCTCACTGGAATGTGCAAGCCTGTCTTAAGACAGGATTCCAGTGAAATAACCCAATAATGGCTTGCAAAGTGGAGTGCTAAAGGCTTAACAAGTCTCCACACACCTATATGGTGGTCTCTCCCTAAGGAGTGACAATATCCCCCGAACCCTAGTATATAGTTATACCTACAGTACTCTCTCTCTTTCATTTACAGATTTAAAGGGAAAGATTAGACATGTTGGAGTTCAAAATGCCTTACTCTCTAGTAGAGGCATCTGACATCATCTTATCTCTCTTTTCCCAGTTACTACATCTGAATGTTCGGCCAGACGGAGTATATATCACTATTATAGCAGCACATTTAGCATGAACTACTGAGAGTTTACTTTGTATTTATTTTACATACTTACATAGCACCACTATATTCTGCAGCATTTTATATATACTGTCATCACTCACTGTTTTAAATAGGGCTCACAATCTAAATTCGCTATTAACTGGAGTACCCTGAGGAAACCCACACAAACACAGCTCCATGCAGAGCTTCTGAGGTTTTTACCTTTCCTTCTGATTTCTGTCAAGTTCAGTGTTGTCTTGAAGACATTAGTCACATTAATGTCCATAGATATATACAGAACTGATACTATTCCAGCTAAGCTGCCAGTAGACATGTTGAATTTGATTATACAGGCTTTTTCTGACCACACTGCCTCTGACAAAAATGAAAAAGGGGGCATACCGACATCAGAATATGTAATGCAGTAGTGCAGCCTCAGGCAGTAGGCCAGCAATCAGAGCAATCCACTTGTAAAATATTGAAAATAACCTTTCATATTGTTACTGTATGCAAAATGATGATTAGATATTTCTATATTTCACACATAATAAAAGTAAAGCAATTCACCCTGTTGTGATCAGTAGAGTCAGGCATACTCTTAATTCCTGCAGACAGGCTATCTCACGTGAGGACTACTATTAGAAGCACTGCACTAATATTAGTGCTACCTATTTTTTTCTTCTATAGTTTGTCTTTGTTGAAGTCACATACTTTGTCTTGTCATCTTTCCAAAAAAAATAATGCAGAATGTATTTAATTTCAAAACATCAAAATCAATATTAGCAGAGGGAACAGAGGACAGTGGTTTCACCAGTCTGCCAGATAACCTTAGCATATAGAAGTCTGTGTCCATGGAAAGTTACAGTGTTATGGAAACAAGCAGAGGACTACTAAAGTAAATCAGTGAAGACAATACACGGGTCTGTTAAAATTAGGCAAAACTACTGAGAGCAAAGTCAGTAAGTTGTTGTTTTGTGTCACCTCTCTGCAGATCTGACTGTTCAGATTGCCTGCTGAGTATTGACAAGCTCACCAGCATGTCGGAGATACACAGATTTCTACCACTGCCATTAACAAACAGAATTATGGACTCTCCAACACTAGACGATGTTAGCTTTTCACATTTATGTGAACAACATTGGGAGCCTTTCAAAATGCTTAACCAGACCTGGCTTCAGAATGAGTCAAAACAAAACTCGCCCAGTAAACATCTAAGTTACTTCTCAAATATTTTCTTATTGTGTGTTCTCATGTTATCTGGACAGGGAGTTCCCAAGAACTGAAACCTCCGAAAGTTACTCAAGTGATTACCCGAGTATGACCCAACATAACAAGGAAGTTGGTACATAATTCTGAAAATCAGAATATCTACATAAAAGAGGTGTGTCATGTAGAATTTTGAAGGCTCATCAAAAATAAAATTTGCAAACAATGAGACAGATTGATACGGTCAGATACTCATAGCTCAAATGTGAAAACCCTCAGCCATGAAATGTCTATGGGCTCGTTCACACGGGGACAGAGGGGGCGGATTTTGGCGCGGAATCCATGTCATAATCCGCTACCTCACAATGGTGGTCTATGGAGACCGCTAGCAATCTTTTTTCCGTGAGCAGCATGTTGCCACTCACGGAAAAAAGAAGCGAGCTGCCCTTTCTTCAGGCAGATTTCGCGGCTCATTGAGCAGCACCCTCCAGACTAGGCCCATTCATTTTGCGCCTACTCCGGAGTGGGAACCCGCAACTAACAGTCGCGGCAGACGTGTTTTGGTCCCGATTTTTATGCAGCTTTCCGCGTCAAAATCAGGACCATAAAACGCTATTCCGTGCCTGTGTGAACTAGGCCTAAACTTGTAACCTGCGAGAAAGGAACTAGAAATGAGCTCCTAGGGGCATATCAAAAGGAATCCATACTTGTCTTAATAGGGTCCAACTAATTAGAATAGTAATAATTGACTTATATCGAGGATCCTCAGGTCTCTAAAAGACTAGTTTTAAAAACAAGGATATCAGTGAAGACTGACTTTTTGCTTGCCTGACTGATTGCTTGTAACACAAAAGTAAACACAACCAAAGTCCTACAGATTCTCTCTTTTCTTATTTTACTTAGTTATTCCTTAGTGGGGGTTTTTTTTTTTTTTTTTATATGCTATCTATCATAGTACGTGGTCATAACTATAACAAGGATGTTTATTGTATTTATTTAACAAAAAAACTAATTTGAAATGTATACATTTGACCTATACATTGAATTATTGGTGTAGTCAATCGGAGACCATGGTATCTTCTTATGATGATTTGATGGCATATGCCAATGGGAGTTAAGCTGTGTTGTAATGCTGACCATACACATTACATGCATATGCTCAGCATGCTCTGTTAGACTGCATATTAAACAAAATATACATTTATATTTAAAATGCTAAATATATATTTATTTTTGTTTAAAAAATGCTACAGGAACTTGACCTCGTGGTACTTAAAGACTTTCATGTCCTCATGAATATGCGGTTTTATATACAACCAGCCCCTCTCACAGTGCAGTGATATCAGAAGCCGAGAATAACAGCATTGCTATCTCTGGAACTGGGGCAGATACCGGCAAAACTCAGTACACTGTCAGCTTTGCAACTGGATAAAACACTCCCGATCTTAGAGGACATGAAAGGTCCTCTTTAAATAGAAATGCCCCAATACAATGTATTGACTGGAATCGCTTCCCCTTGCTGTGTTGCAATGTGACTAATGCAGAGCTGCAGAAGAATCCATCTACATAAACATTAAAAGCACAAGCATACTAAAGTAAATATGTGCTAGAGAATAGGTTTCTTAAAATGCCTCCATTTCTAGTGGTTTAAAAATATGGTACAAATGTATATTTTTACCTTGGTTTTACCTTAATGGGATGGCAGTCACCTGACTAAAGGTGTCGATGCAATTCCAGCTTTACACTGCAGATCTGCCAGAGTAAACAGAAGTCTCCTGTGACTAAGCACATCTTTCAGTAAGGTTTAGGTGGCATAAAGTCACAAAGAAACTGCTCAGTACTTGTTTCAATGTTGTTTAAAACCAACAGAATGAATAACTTTTTCACCTTTGAAGCTTTTGCTACCCTTGCCAGTATTCCACCACCAAACACTTTAACCCCTTAAAGGGAGTCTAGCACCTCCCCCAAGCATATTCAGTTGTCACCACCATGTTAAAGGGCACATGACTGTGATGAACTACATACCTTTATTATCTATGTTACGTTTGTAGATTTAGAGAAAAAAGGCTTCATGGCTGGGCGGTAAGGTATGCCCCCTCTGACAGTACAGCGCTACGGACACTACTGTCAGGAGGAGTGTTCCCAGCTAGACTGTCAGGAACACCCTTCTGACAGTGAAGAGCTATAGGTAACTGCCCCATTTTCTCTTCTCCCAGGGCTTTCTAGCAGTATATAAAACTGCATGTGCCCAAGGACATGAAAAGTCCTCTTTAAGAACGGTTTAATTTGCCACTTCACTGGAATTTCATTGGTGCCACTTTACTGGCATTTCAGGGGCTCTCCAAAACTCTTATTGTGTCCATTGCAATTCATACGTGTAGGCACAAACTTCTGTGATGATAAGGAATAGTGCTTGGCTTTCAGTCCGCTGATTTAGATAGTTTGGGTTTTGGACACCATGTCGTGTTTGTAGAGCCCCTGAGGGCCAGTAAAATGGAATCCTTTCATAGAATGTATCAAGGGACATAGTGAATATTAGTTTTCAATATGTGAGTGCTCAGCAGATGGTGGAGAGCTGTGTGGAATACACTGGGTACACCAAATTCCCCAGTATATTCCCACTAGATCATACGACAGGGAGACATTCTGTTTGGGTGGGATTCAATTCTGGTGTCTTTTCCTTTTCTAAGCCTAGGGTGTACCGTGATGTAGAATTGCACAGCTTATACATTTCCTTCCTACAGCTAGTTTTGCCATAAAGTATGTGAGTTGGATTTTATTGTCACTGTATTGTGCAAGCTTCATTTTTTATTTAGCATTAAACATTCAAAGTTTTTCAAATACAACATTATATGACTGTCCCACTTATGTGACTGGTGCTTATAGAAATGCAGGGAAATGATGCAGAAACAACCCTGTTCATATGTTATGGAATTAATAATTCAGCTCTAAAAAAAGGTTTCTTACTGTATCGCATGTGAACATGCCCTAAAAGTAATGCTGGTTAGACATAATGAAGGGTTCACCTCCCTTGAGTCTGTTAAAGTTTTAACACTAGGTTAAAAACTATGTCAAATGATCTTTAATCGGCTTTTTATCTATTTTTGCAAGCACTATTTGCAAGAAACTGTATAGTGGGCCCCCAGAATATACGTCACTGGTGTCCGCCAGTATGCATAATGCCTTCTCAGACCATATAAGAAAAGTTAATACATTACAATTGCTACACGGTAAGGCTTCTACCCTTGGAGACAGCTGTTCTGTGAAGATTTTAACAATTTCTGAACATCTTGCAGCATAAACCACAGGTGGTCCGACTGCAATATCTTTATAAAACAAAATCTGCTAATTAAATATATTGAGGAAACGAGAAACTAAGGAAGTTCTGGCTAATTTTATTTTCTAAATGGGAGGTGCAGATTAGGACTCAGCATAATAGAAATTAATATGACTATATTATGGAAGGAGTTAACACTTGATATAATAAACACAACCTCATGAAAATGATGGTGACATTAGTCCATTCTACAGGACTATTATTCCTTTCTAATAAGCCCCCAACCTCAGATATGTCCTTCTAACAGTCTTGGCTTACTTTATCAACATAAATGATAATGAGCTGTTTACAGATTAATAAAACTTACTCGCAGACACTTGTTCTATTAAGACCTGAAAGTCTCAGCATGGTTACTGCTCTTCTATTATGTAACTAGCATGTGCAAGTAATAAACTAAGCACGTGTGTACAACTTACTCATACTCAGAACTAAATTTTGAAGAAATCTAAAGTACATTTGGTTAAGTTCCAGTAAGTCGACCTCATGAACACTCCAGCAATGTCTGGGCTAATGAAATGTCTAATGTTTGGTTAGAAAAAAGAATGAGTTTTACATGGGCTGATAAACAGATGGATCTCAGAGGTTTAGTCATACCAACAGAGACAACAGTCACAAGAGAGCGCAGTGGTTATGGCTGACCATCACAGGAACAGAAGGGGTAAGTATGAATTCATTATTCTTTTCTAGCTGTCCCCCAATGGATTTAATTTTATGATCCCAGACAACTCCTTTAAGAGGCCCTTTCACTGACTCCCTCCACCTACTCCAGCTCTTTGCGTCCTTAAAGGGGCTATATCACTAGGAAAAGTCTTTTTTAACTAATCACACCTTTGCATAGCCTATAGAAAGTCTATTCCACACCTACCTTTAGTATGTAGATTGTCTCAGTGGTTTCTGAATAAGTCCGTTTTTATTCATATGCTAATTAGACTGGTGCACGATAGATCATGCACACCTCTCCTATTGTTTTCTATGGGAGACTGATGATGATGATGATGACGACTCAGCTTCCTGTTTGCTTCACACACATAGAAGATAATAGGAGAGAGGAGGCTGCTGGGAAATTCCTGAGCTGGCTGGAAGCGCATTAGCATATGAATAAAAATAGACTTATTCAGACACCACTGAGGAAATCTACATACTAAAGGTAGGTGTGGAATAGACTTTCTAAAGCCTATGCAAGCATGTGTTTAGATAAAAATGAATTTTCCCAGTGATAGAGCTCCTTTAAAGAGATTCCGCTTCACTGATCAATCATAATTGGAATCTATTTTTTCTATAGCACATTTATGCTCTCTATTGTCAGGTGGGTGTCACAGATGATATGCTCCAACCAGTGGCGTAACTAACACCATAGCAGCAGAGGCAGCTGCCACAGGGCCCGGAACATTAGGGGCCCGGTGACAGCTACCCCTGCTACCCCCGCTCTTATCACAGACAAACTGTTGTAACTGAGATAAGAGCGGGGAAAGCTTGCAGGACCTGTGGATGAAGGACCTTGTGTGACATCAGCCGTCACATGACTAGGTGGGCGTGTCTTTATAGCCCGTACAGTCAGTCCTGGAAGAGATGAAGAGGAGAGACTGCTGCTAGGTAATGAAGGGGAGGGAGTAATGTGAGATGCAGAATGGAGAATGTGTGTCTGTGTGTGAGTGTGTATGTATGTGTGGTGTGGAGAAGGGGGAGGTCAGTGTCCTGATATCTGTGTATTAGGAGGAGGGGGAGGTCAGTGTCCTTATATCTGTGTATTAGGAGGAGGGGGAGGTCAATGTCAGTAGATGGATCAGTAATCTACACATTGTTTGTATTCAGACTTGCCTGCAATTGCTGTGTCATGTGACATCCGTGCGTTATTAAAGATGGCCAACACCACCAAACCTGCAGCGGAGCCGGAGACAGGTAACTTTTTTTTTTATGTCTGTATCTCCCCTCAGTCTCCGATTATTATACTCTGGGGTCTGAAAATACCCCAGAATAAAATAATTGTTCATGGGTGTTCATTATGGGGCATAATCCTGTATGCAGGGGCCACAATGGAGTATAATACTGGGTGCAGGGGCCACTGAGGGACATAATAGAGCGCGCAAGAATGCGACGTGGGGGGGGGGGTCGGTCGATCAAGGTCTTCGGTGTCGGTCAGGAAGGGGGTGGGGGGGCCCACGTCAAAAGTTCTCCACGGGTCCCCGCCATTCCTAGGTACGCCACTGGCTCCAACCTAGAGCCATCCAACTGAGCTTATTTATGCATACTGGTGACTGAACCTAACAGAAATGATTGCTCAGAAAAAGTAGGGGCTAGAGTGCAAAAGTTGGAGTTGGTGAAAGGTGCGTTTTAAAGGGTACATTATCGAGGGTAACTATCTGGCAAACGAGTATTGAGAATCACTATCCAATCACTGCCCCATGTAGTTAAGGCAGAGATTGGCCAAGAAAGAGGCAAATGCTTGTTTGTCTCATCTTTTATGCTGTCGATAAAATGATCACTAGTCAGCAGCATATAATGTGCTGCTGACATAAGGCAAAGTTCTCCTCTTCCGATCATAGCGTTGTCCAACCAACCGGCATGCATATGTTTGATGGGCTATACTTATTGCTAGGGACCATCTTGTGTACTATTACTGTTATATTACTTGACAGCAGCCTGGACTAGGCATCAGGGGGGGTTCTAGTCAGCTTTCTGTAATCCACCTATGGAGTAGCACACACAGGCTGTTGTAAAACAGTCTATTGTATGCTGCCAGATAAGCTGACTTGATTTTTCATTTCCAGAGCAATTCTGATAAGGTAAACCTACACTTTCATCTTAACCATTATCTAACATGCACCACTAATACAGATATTTTGATCTTTATTACTATAATAGGGCTCTTTAGACATGAATCATCACTGAAAGCCTTAGAGTATGACTGATGGAATTGCTCAATCTATTTTATTTAACAGAAAAGAAGGCTGTTTACACTCGAAAAATTGATGTTTCACATACAAAGAAAAACAAATGAGTGGCAAAGGCAAAGAAGAATGTCATCAACTCACACCGCTATAATGATAAAGATGAAGAAATCCTAATAAATCATGAATTTTGGCATTTTTATGATTGTGACAACTCATTTTTGACTCCGGGCAGAACAAAGGCCTTCACAAACCTGGGGACCTAGAGATCACCATCATTGTATCCCCTATGAAAAGTTACATTTTTTCACTTTCATTTTTTTCATTATACCCTTCTAAAAATGACACATTTTTATTTTGTTCCATCACATATGAGGGCTTTTTTTGCAAACTTGAGTTGTATTTTCTAATGAAACCGATTCATTTTTATTTGCGCTACAATATCCTGACACCCACAATTTTGATTTATATTACCATTTATGAAGCTATGTAAGGGTATTCTTACTATACAGCAGCGGGTCCACAGGCCATACACCTGAGGGCACACTACTGTGTTAGCCCCCTATATGCTGTAATCAGTAGTGCGGAGGTGATACGGTAGATTACCAATGCACAAATCACCCAGCAAAAACACAATTATATATATTCACCTTTTTCAACAAGCTTCGCCCTATGTTGTGTATTGGAGATTTTCAAACATACTCCCAACTCTACGTGTGATGTATATACAAATGTAGCACTGCTTAATTCTGCAGCGTCATAACTTTCTGTGCTATAACATATCTCAGAAGACAACAAAAACCATTGAGAACCCGTTTGAAGATTCAAGTTCTGTGTCAGTGTTGTTATAAGTAGAGATGAGCGAGTAGTATTCGATCGAATACTACGGTATTCGAAATATTCGTACTCGAACGAATACTACTAGCTATTTGCAGTAAATATTCAATTCAGAACCAGCAGAACCAGTGTATAGGATTCGGCCAATCAACGCTGGTTCTGCAGCAGGCTCGTCCTTGCTAGTCAGGAGAGCTGGCAGCTTGCTGTTACGAGGGAGCTGAATTTTTTTCATAGGAATGAACTGACCAGTGTTGATTAGCCAGTGCACAGCATTCGATCAATCAATGCTGGTTCTGCCGGAGGCTCAGAGGCTCGTCTGTGAGTGGGAGGAGTCTAAGATCGGACCACAGCAGTCTCCACTGTGGTCCAATCTTAGACTCTGCCTCCTCACAGACGAGCCTCTGACATAACCAGCATTGATTGGCCGAATGCTGTACTCAGGCCAATCAACGCTGGTCAATGCATTCCCATGACAAAAAAGTCAGCTACCTCGTAACAGCAAGCTTCCAGCTCTCCTGACTAGCAAGGACGAGCTTGCTGCAGAACCAGCATTGATTTGCCGCAGGCTCGTCTTTGCTAGTCGGGAAAGCTGGCATCTTGCTGTTACGAGGGAGATTACTTTTTATCAGCGCAACTGCAAGCGCTGTGCGGTTAAAGCGCACGGACCCCATAGACTAACTGCACAGCGCTCCTCCTAAACACTCTCCTCCTGCTACTCGTGGACTTGGTGACTCTCCTTTAGTCGAATAGTGGTTTCCCCTGAAACGAGCATTTTTCCCCATGGGATTCGATATTCCATCGAGTAGTCGAATATTGAGGCTCTACTCGAAACAAATATCGAATCTCGAATATTTCACTGTTCGCTCATCTCTAGTTATAAGAATTATAAGCCATATTAATCATTTCTACATTGGTATTTCAAAATTTGTTAATGAACTTTGGTTCTCAAAACTACTATTTCAATAAGTCAAAAATGTGTGCTGGTATCTAATTCTAAGGCCCTATGAAGTGCACATTCGAGACGTTCCAAACATCTCTCAATACATATACTGACCTTATCTCTAGGGCCCCATTGAGCACATGTTTGCCATACTTATGAGAAGTGTGCATCAGTGTAGTTTTTCTTTAAATGCATTGACTATTGTAGGCGACTTTGTTATTCAATACAGAGGCATCCCACAAAGAAACTCAATGGGTTATGTATACTGCTATACTCCTCTGTGCTTTAGAGATCTCACAAGGTATATATTGGGCTGTCTCTTAATATGTGTCTCCAACACACACTGTAAGTGCAGTGTGAACAGACCCTTACTCGGTAAGGCCCATATAATAACATTTAGCTATAAACAGACCTATATAGGTACGCCCATGTGATTATAATGCCGCTCTTTGCTCCACATCTTGTTATTGTTGGTTTAAAAACTCAAACTTGCAAATCAAACAAACTTATTATTTGGCCAAACATGTGGATGTTTACACTGGACAAGATTCAGCCGTGCCGCCTGCTTGTATAGTTGGAAAATTACTGATATGTGGACGCTCACATTCTAACTGCTTCTCCACTATATTCTATACTGATGCCACTCATTCCATTATTGTTTCTGGTCATGTGCTGGGGGTCGGTTTAGTAGGCTAAATGTACCAGATTTCTGGTGTAATTTGCTCCAAAACCTGTTTTGCATGCTGTGCACTACATTTATTGTAGGCATTTGACTTTTGATTTACACATTTTTTCCAGGTTGACCAACAAGTGCGCAGGGCTAAGTGGAGAAATGAGTAGGGATTAGCAGGAAAGGAGGTGCTTACATTGTAACAATGTGCACCAAAATTGCTTCACATTCTGGCTCATGTTTCTAGCATGAATTAAACCAACGTATATGTGGTATGAATTTAGACTAGACAATCTGAAGCTGCACAAGCTATAACATCCAGTATCAGCTACTGTGATACAGGATAGGATGTAACTTGGCTTAAAAGACGATTGTGACAAACGTATGAAGCAGTGTGAGACATTTTAATAATTGTGTTGCCAAAAAACCTACACTACCATAAAATAAACCAAGCCAGAAAAGCAACTAAATAATAATTTATAAGTAATAAATTGTGTGCACAAAAAATGTACCAGAATGTACCAGATTTTTAGCAGCACTTTTCACAAAATGTCCGCAGAGTTTTCCCTATTATACTTATACAGAGAACGCCAGTGTTTCCGTAGGTATAATTGACATGCTGAGATTTACAAAAACACAACAGTTTTTGAATTTGCATTTCCGCTGCGAATACTTTTCTGGAATGTGTGTGGATGGGATTAGTCAGACACTTATCCACTTTGTAGGTACTGTAAAATGCTGCAGTGTTTTTGCCGCAACAAAATCGCCGTGTTATTGCAACATGGTACTCCGGCCTAAAGATGTTTATTGCTTCTACACTGTTATTCCGATTCTATTGTTAATGTGGTAAATCATTGGATATTCAGTGTCTAAATTCACCCTCTGTCAACCTTCTAGTTCATCCCCTCATCTTTTGCATAGTAAATATACTCTACATACTCTTCTGTATAATATAAATGTATTAGAACAATAAGTCTGAACTGAATCTTAAGGAAACAAACATATCTCAACTTCAGACATGCGTCATGCTTCAACTTAAGGTCCAAGTATTACTCTTTGGCAGTGATATCTCAAAAGAATATATTCCGCACACAGACATTAACTGTGAATGGTGCAGTACATTTTGGCTGGACCTGTACTGCATTTTCTTTCTTCCTAGCCCTGCCAAAGACATGGTTTTCCTTCAACAAAACAAATGTGTACAAGATAGCTGTGCCATATAAGGAGAAAAAATAACCCTGCGGTTAAAGTAGCATTCCCTGATGCTTGGCAACCCCAGATTTCAAATGGCAAGTGCACTGCAATACTAAACAAAGTCATAGCTCCAGGTCAAGTATAAGACACAAAGGATAATAAAAGGATGCTGACCGTATCATTGACACTAACAAAGGAGCTCTAGTTACAGCAGAGATGTCATCCTGGAACACTCAAGCTGTAAGACATTGCAAGAAATGGAGTGCCATTGGGTGCAAACTCATGTAGCAGTAGCTGTGCATGTGGCAGCCAAAGATCGTACACATGTACAGTATAACCAATCATTAGTGGCTCCAAATGTGTGCATGCATCCTTATATTGTATTGTTAGGTCAGTGACAGTGACACAATCTTCATGACTTGGGCTCTGCATATCACGGCATTGGATATGGAATGAAACAACTGAGATGCAATTGAAGTGTAGACTTTAAGGCTTAATGGAAGGAGTTCAACAAAAATACCCCATGAAATGTTTAGGAATTGCAACCATTTTGCTACAAAGCCTCCTCATTTCAAGAACTCAAAAGTAATTAGACATATTAACGTTACCATAATTAAAATGGTCATTTTTAATACTTTATACAGAATTGTTTGCAGACAATGATTGTCTGAAGTCTGGAACCCATGGACATCACCAAATGCTGGGTTTCCTCCTTTGTGATGCTTGCCAGGTTTTACTGCAGCTGTCTTCAGTTATTGCTTGTTTGTGGGTCTTATTGCCGTAGGTTTTGTCTTAAGCAAGTGAAAAGCATGCTCAATAGGGTTGAGATTTGGTAATTGCCATTGCAGAATATTCCACTTCTTTGCCTTAACTCCTCAGTATGTTTTGTCCATCTGTAATGTGAATCATCATCCAATCAACCTTGCTGCATTTGGTTGATTCTGAGCAGAAAGTATATCCCTGTACACTTCAGAATTAATCCGGCTGCTTCACATTATCAATAAACACCAGTGACCCAGTACCATTGGAAGCCATGCATGCTCATGCCATTACACTGACTCCACCGTGTTTTACAGAGCATGTGGCGTGCTTTGGATCATTAGCCATTCCAAGCCTTCTCTATACCTTCTTCTTTCCATCATTCTAGTATAGAATCTGTCCAAAGAACGTTGTTCCAGAACTAAGCTGGAATGGATTTTTTTTTTGGCAAAGTCTCATCAGGCCTTTCTATTTTTGTGACTTATGAATGGTTTGAACCCTCTGTATTTGCTCTCATGAAGTCTTCACTTTATGGTAGACCTAGTTCCTACTTACACCTACACCTACTTCCTGGAGAGTGTTCACCATGGAAAGGATTCTGCCAACATCCACCGTTTTTTCTTTTTTTTTTTTTTTTTTCAGCATAATGGTGGTCTGTTTCACTTCCATTGAGAACTTCATTGACTGCATGTTATGGGTTCACAGCAACAGCTTCCAGATGAAAATGCCACACCTAGATCCGACTTCAGACATTTTATCTGCTTAACCAATGATGGAATAACAAGTGAATAGTCCATGCATTCCATTAGGTAGCTTTGGAGATAATTGTCCAATTACCTTTGGTCCCTTGAAAAAGAGAGAGCTACATATTGCAGAGCTGTAATTCATAAAACCCTTCCTCCAATTAGAATGTGAACACTCTCAAATTAAAACTGAAAGTCTGCACTTTAAGCCCATTGTGATGAGAAAAGGGTAAGTAAACGTGGCGTAAAATGAATTCCTTCTTGTTCCTGCTTATTTTTCTGCATCCTGCCGTGATCTCTGTCTCCCACTGAAAACAATGGGAGGCAAAATCCGCCCCAAAATCCGAAGCAAATTCCTCCGTGTGAACGTACCCTAAATGTATCTTGAATATGTTTTGGTAAACGCCTCAAATGTCAAAACTTGTGTCACTGTCCAATCTTTTATTCCTTATCCCCATTGCCTTACCCCCTTTCCCTATCAAAATAAACAGCTGGTGTAGGTAGCTGCTTTATCTACTGTATGTGGTCAGCACTATGTGGCAGAAACATATGTGAGATAGTCATGCAGTTACTGAATAGATATGGAGTGATTGGTTAATTGATTGATCAAACATGAGAACATTATTTGGACATAAAAAAGATATCAGAAAAAACATATTGTATAAGGAAACCTGGACAAGTATACAAATAGTGCTGTAAGAACGAACAAACAAGCATACAGACACACAGATTGCAGATTCTCATTTGCAATAAGAAACTAAAGGTCCACATCTCAATTTTACACATTTCACATTATGCTACATCACACTAAGCATATCCATAGAGCTCCACACAATCGACAAGAGGCCAAGCAGGTGTCTTTTTGGCCTCATCTGTGCTGGTATATGCCGGACAGCATAGTAATTTTTAGAGTGGGACCCTATAGTATCTCAGTGTATGCCAATATAGTGAGATACTGTATACCACAGGCTTCTGTCGGAGGTATAAATGAGAAAATATCCACAGCATATACGTAAACTGGAGTGTTATAGTGTGCTGTAAACAGCTCATTGAAATGGTAAAATATGCAAACAATGCTGCTAGAGTTTATTGTTGTACTATACAGTATGTACTCAGGTTGTGGTACGAAGTACAGATGTCAAAGATGATCTGCCAACATATCCTGGATCTGGTGGACAATACACCCAGAAATTTGCCACTTGCTTCTAAGGCTGGATTCACACTATCTTTGGAGACTCCGCCACAAGATGCGCCTAAAACCGGACAGGGTCTCCGTCTTTTGGGTCCCCATGCAGACCCGAAGGGTGGACACCCGAACTCTAGTGTGAGCCTAGTCTTGGTTTTCTGGGCGCTAGAATAAAGATGTGACTAATTCAATAAAAAGCATGCACATCTTCATGAATTGGCATACTGGCCATATCATAAACTGGTATCAAATAAAATGTATTATAAATTCCCCTCTGTTTTTACCATTTTATGCCTCAAATATCATCTTTGCTGGCCACTAATTTGCTTCTTAGGTCTAGTTAGCTAATAAAGCACTCAACTCGTTTCCTCAAGTAGGTCTACTGCAGCTACATATGGCATAACCATAGAAGATTAGGCTACAGTAGAAATATTTCAATAGACATATGGAGGTTTGAAACCCATTTAAAGAAAATCTGTCACCAAGTACAAAATACTAAATGTCATACATCATTTGATTCTTGCAGCGCCCTTGCTCGATTTGGCGTTTATTTTTTAAATCTGTAACCCCTTCCATAGATGTTGCCCCTAGAAGGTCATATGTAAACCAACTCTGAGGCTACATTTAGACGGCTGAGGTGCGCCTGAGGTACAAAATGTCCATTACTCACATCCAGGGGGCGCCCGTTTTCACAAATTCCCCATACATTTAAATATATAGAGGGATTTGTAAAAACAAACAATAATAGAACATGATCTATATTTTGTCATTACAACGGACTGTCACAATATGGATCATGTGAATGACCCCCATTCATTGACATTGAATTCAATTATACCGTGTGACCTTGTGTGTATATAGCACGATTCTCTATGTGGGGGTAACCTTTTGTATTTTTTAAAGAAAATAAAAGGATCTCATTTACTTGGAGAATCAGAGCTAGTTTACATATAACCTTCCAGGGGGTCACATCTTTTGAAAAGGGCACAGCCAGAATCAAATGATTGTTATTTTAAATCAGATTGTGTTTATTAAATACTTCCAACATATACTTGTCCAGTTTTCTAACAATTCTACTAATCCTACTAATATTATAAATGTGAAAGTTTGCATGTTTGGTTCTGTGTGTGTTTGGATATTTGTTACTCAATCACACAAAAACGGCTGAACGGATATGGAAGAAATTCGGCACATAGATAGTTTGTAACCTGGATTAACACGTAGGCTACTTTTTATCCCGGTAAATGACAAGGCTTTATGACTGTTATTAATTTATGTTAATATACTATATTTAAACTGCAGGACAATTCAGCTAATTGCAGTTTGCTGATAAAGCCTGGCCTGTTATCTCTCTATATAAACACACAGATAACACTGAGTCCCTTCTGTTCAAGCATCTGTATATTATCTGAGCAGCATATTTGTTCTATGTCCTGTTTAGCCAGCGGGAAGAGGGGGAGAGATATACGAGAAGTGAGAAGCAGACAGTGCAGACACAGTACTGAGACACTGAGATGGGAAAATCCCTTTAACCCAAATTGGCAGTTTCCCAAGCTGTGAAGGTAGCCATAAGTCAACAGACTTCTCCTCAGGCTGAGCTGAGAAGTATTGAGCACGCTAGGCATCAAGCAGCTCTTAGAGCAGTTGAAACACTGAAGCAGGCGGATCATCAACGCTAACAGCATGCTCATTATATGGTGTCCCAGCAAGCTGCTGAGATGCTGGAACAATCACAGGCACAGTATGAGGAACAAGTTCAGCGGCAGGCCAGCTTGACAGCTGCCGAAAAACCGGAGCAGGCGGATCATCAATGCCAATAACACGCTCATTATATGGTGTCCCAGCGAGCTGCTGAGATGCCGGAACAATTACAGGCAAGGCGCCAGGAACAAGTTCAGCGGCAGGCCAGAATGAGAGCTGCTGAAATAATGGAGCAGGCAAATTTTTTTTTTTATTACTCACACATTTTTCATTTCTCTCTGGACCCAATTCTGAAGTCCATGGAGACGAACTCACGGGCAGTAGCTAGTAAGTATATACACAACACGGCAAAAAAGAGGACAAAAATGTCACTGTACAGTATAATAGGAAAAGGCATTGTCAACATGACAAAATATAACATTTGAACCAAAGTAATTCCAAATCACACAATCGCAGTGACAGCCATTTTAAGGCTGAAGCTCCACGTCACGGAAACACATGCTTTTTTTGGTTGCACATTTTGCTGTAGGTTTTTGAACCAAAGCCAAGAGTGACTACAAAAGGAATATATAAGAGTTACTTCTACCTTTCGCAGCAAAATCTGTAACAAAAAAAACAGTGTTTCCGCAATGTGGGGCCTCAGCCTAAATGTGTAAAGGTACACACAGACAGACAGTCAGCCACTTTATATGTTCCACCACAGCAGCTTACCACAGCATTCCTCCTATTGAGTAATTACTTAAGGAGGGATTATCCATTAGAATCAAATGAGGCATTTAGCATTTTCTGGATGGGGCAGGTCCTCTTTAAATCCTCATTAACGTCTGTATGGTTGGCTGACTATATTCTGTGTTTCCAGTCTGGATATGATACATGGTCAGAAAGAAACCTGTTGTGGTCTTATCCATTGACAAAAACAGTTCCCTGTAAATAATGTCTTCTCTAACCTATAGCCACAAGATGGTAACCAGCATTGCCTGGCAATTGATAAAAGCACAAATCCATAATAACATTCAGCAATGTGTGTTCCTATCACGCTGATATTTGCTGACTCTATAACAAGGTTCCTTTTGCTTACAGTCATGCCTGAAGCTTTCACACGTCCCATATTCTAAGAATGGAGGAGAAATCCCCACTCACACTCCCCGACACCACAGATCACATAAACATTTGTTAATGTTCTGGATGAAATCCAACTACAAATTCTACACGACAGTATGTCAAAGGTGTATGGGTGTGGTGGAAAATGTAGCTCACAAATAGCATAAGACACGGGGAAATGATGACAGTGTTTTCTACATGGCTTTGGTGTTTCTTTGCAATCATTTCCTAATTCATAATTTTTCATATCTGACCCTTCCAAGTCAGATGACGAGGACTAAAAATAAATATAATATGGAGACAAGATAAGTTTGGGAAGATCATTAGAGAGCTAAAAACAGGAACAGCAGATACACAGAGGGTTAGACGCCTAAATAAAATGCTCAGTAAACATAACCCCTTGTCTGCCATTTTTTCATCTGCATAATTTTTCTTGTATAATAAAAAATGGTAATTTCATAACACATTCTGAGAAAAAAATAGAAACCTTTTGTGGTCCCATTTACTTGTGTGGCGAGCCACAGCCAAAAAGCGCTGCGGGAAAAGACCATCGCACCTGCATCTATCTAAAAAATAGGGTCCTGTTTGTGGCTACAAGTGAAAGGAATGTACGGTCCTCTCCATTCACTTCTGTGGTCTCTCCATTCACTTCTATGGTCTCTCCATTCACGTCTATGGTCTCTTCATTCACTTCTTCCCCATCAAGAATAATACTGGTATAATATTGTACTAGTACTGCATGGTTCTTGACTAAATTCTAAAATTTCCAGGCCATAGATTTGATGGAGGCCATGAATGTGTCCTTATATATTTGTTGATATATAATTTTTGTATTGTATTAGTAGTACACTATACTTATCTATGCATCCCCGCAAAAAGTACACATGTGGTATACAAGGTTTTTGTTTGTTTTTTAACAAAAGGCGTCTATGAACAATGTATCCACCTGTACGCCTACCCAGGAATATCAGAGCCTTCCAACAAAGGTACATGAAGGAGGTTTTTTCCTGAAGTGTGCATCAAACAGAGGATGAAAAAAATGATGTGAACAGCCTCTAAAACAATCAAGTGAATTATTAATATTTATATGCCATTACCATAGACTGTGACCAAAATTCTTTGCGCACAAGTAGGACTTTCTGGTTAACCTTTGGCACTCAGAACATTTACTCATTTATCATATACTTAGACTGGCGTACAAACATTCTAAAATAAGATATTATTCCAAAACCGCAAGTGTACAAATAGGATGGCTTGCCGTACATTTTGAAGCTTATTTTAAGATTTATAACCTAAAATAAGCAATGTACCCAAATTACTATTTTTGTGCAGATCTTCTAATAACATTATATTAGTAACTGTCTTTATGTGCTGTTTCTAGCACATGTGAGGAAATACAGATAGCATAATAGTAAACGATAAGAGCAATTGTTTGAAGAACTACTGTCTAAAAAAGAGCACATTGAGGGTCAGCCTCAAAGGGTTAAAGCAAGTGATAAAGTGTCATGTTTATATGTAGCCCACTCAGCCATATAATGTGTGCACCATCATGTGGACCACTCCTCAAACTTCAGAAATACTTTCAGCGTGTGGAGTTTAAGCCATGAGGTAAAGAGGTGGGCAATGTGAAAAGAATATATTGTGCAAAACATTATAGATGCCTGACATCCAACCATTGGATTTTAAGTATTTTCAGCGTCAGAATTTTCAGGAATTCTGTGATGGCAAGAGTCCCCTGCCCAATATTAAGAAGGATTTCTTACCATTCCACAGGCTCACTTTGTGGACAGTAAAGACTGGCCAAATAGAAGAGGAGACCTGCTCCATGTATTCTGACTATTAGGATTAGTTTCATCCACGTTACAATTCGGAGGACCACAACAATGTCACAAAGTGAATCCTTCAGGACTAATAATGGCAAGTGACTGGATGTCACATAGCTTGATTTTAAATGCATTTGATATAGTACGTTATAAAAGGTCTCTACACAAAATGAGAATACTCAGACTAGGGGACAAGGCATGTAAGTAGGTAACTGATACACTGGTACAAAGCAGAGGGTGGTTATCGAAGGCACACACTTACTGTTCCTAGTACAGCTTCACAGGCGTCAATATTTATTAACTTTAGAATAAGACAACTGAGCGCTAACCCGCCATCATGTATAAATGCATAAAACAGATATCAATACAGATATCTCTCCATAAGTTCTTCACACTCGGGTCTATACCCATATCAAGTGCGCATCCTCAAACATTACAGGAAAGTAGGCTACGCTGATATAGATTTATAGACTCCTAAGATGAGGAAAATTCCTTCTATGCAATGGGGTTCTTGCCTTCTTCGGCATCAACACTGCAAGATAATTGGCTAAACTTATTAAAAGGGGTTGTCTGGGCCCAAACTGATTTTAATACGGACGACCTATTCACAGGATAGGTCAACAATATGTCATCTGATGGGGTCCTACATTCATATCCCAAACAGGTCAACTGTTACAGCAGCTTCCGGTGCCAGAAACTGCTAGAGGATGGGAAGCACATGCAGCACAAGTAATAGGACCAATGCAGCAGTCCCATACACTAAATAGCAGTGGTTCTGGGGAACAGTATAGACAAATCTGGCCATAAAACTTAGAGTTCACATTTCTGGGGAATAAATATGTGAACTTGGATGGCAAGTGTATGTTTGCATATGCCAGAAGCCTAGCAAGCAAACAGGAGAAACACATTGATATAGTTGGTATAGCAGAGGTGCGGCTGGATTCCAAATGATTGGGCTGGAAATATTCAGGGCAAAAAGGAAGGAAGGTGGAGTGTGTATGTATTTCACAAGTGGCACGAAAGAGGCAAATATGGGTGAAGATTGTAAGGATGCAGAATCCTTGAGGGTGGAAATGCATAAGGATGTGACCACTGATAAAATACTTTTTGACATACTCTATAGATCCCTCCAACATAACTGAATAGTTAGAAGATCAATTGTAAAAACGAATTGAGTGGGCGTACACAGCGCCGCACCTCCCATGAGGCGACCTGAAGCGAGTGCTTCAGGCGGCGCTATGCCAGGGCCCTAGGGAGGGCGGCATTTTTGCTTACCTAAGCCAGTCCAGGACAAGCTGTCCTGGACTGGCTTAGCACCGAGCGGCGGTTTGGGGAGGCCGCTGGAGCAGCGCTGCTCCAGCAGCCTTCCCTCACGCTCAGGCAGAGAGGGGCGGGGGCGGCTTTATGTAGTTCGCCTCGGGCGGCGAAAGGGGTAGGTTCACCCCTGGGCGTACACAAGCAGTTACAGTGGTTTTAATGGGGGATTTTATCTACCTGGATATTGATTGGGGTTATGAATCTGCATCATCTGCAAAGGGGAGGGAATTCCGTAACTTATTAATGGACAACTTTATAGTGCAGTTTGTAGAAAATACAAGTAGCAGTGTCCTGGGGATCTGATCATTTTGTAATAATATGAACTGAAAACTGGCTAAGGATTGTATCCAAAGAGCTGTGATCAATGCCTGCAGCTCATACCGGTCCTCTGTATTAAGAGGTGTAACCTCAAGTTCAGTGCTGGATCTGCTGTTATTTCATTTATTAATTAATGGTATAGCAGATGGGATTAATAGAACTGTCTCTATTTTTACAGATGACACCAAGCTATATAGTACAGTGCAGTCTATGGAGGATGTTCAAGCAGGCTTGGACAGACGGAGTGTTTAGGAATACATATTGCAAATAAGGTTCAATGTGGATAAATGTAAAGTGATGCATCTGGGTAAAAATAATCTATATGTAACATATGTCCTAGGGGGAAGTAAAGCTGGGAGGGTCTCTGGTGGAGAAGGGTGTACTTGGAGACCAAAGATTAAATAACAGCATCAATGTCAAACAGCTGCTTCTAAGTCCAGCAGGATCTTGTCTTATATTAAAAGGAGTATGGACTTACAGGACAGGGATGTAATATTACCACTTTATAAATCAGTGGTGTGCCCCATCTGGAATATGCAGTTTAGTTCTGGGCACTGGTACGTATAAAGAATGTTCTAGAATTGGAAAAGATACACTAGAGAGCCACAAAGGAGATGGAGTACCTCAGTTATGAGGAAAGATTACATTTGTTTAGTCTTAAGAAGAGATGTGTAAGGGTAGATATGATAAACCTTTCTAAATATATACAGTAAATGGCCCGTGTAAGGAAAAGCTGTTCCAAATAAAATCTCAAAAAATAAGGGAGAACTCCCTCCGTCTGCAGAAAAAAAGGCTTAATCTCAAGGGCTGATAAGGCTTCTTTACTGTAAGGGCTGTGAATATTACCATAGTCCCTGACTTCACTGCGCATTCACCCAAGGTGTACTCCTGTCTCTTTACTGAAAAACTGCGCCAGAATTGGGGAGTAAAGCAGCGGGGTGAGTATATAGCATTTTTATTTTTAGTACAGGCACTAGGCTTTGCAACATGGCAATTTGGTACAGTAAACCCCAGGTCCATAAGGATCTGTGGGTGGTTTAGTGTCCCAAATCGCCCTGGCAGGTTCCCTTTAACATTTATAAAACCAAGTGTGGCACACTTACAAAATGCTTAATGTAGAACAAATATGAGAAAACAACACTTGATATGAATGTGCCAGAAATATAGAAAACATATTCTAATAATAAAAGTGTATTATTTAACAAGTCTCATGTTTAACCAGTGCCCCCTTTTAATGCCTGTCACATTGCCAAAATCTTCCCTCGCTCCCTGAAAAGCTAGTCCTTAGCTCTCCGTGTATTTTACTTTCCAAAGTTTTAAGATGTTAAAAAGAAAAAAGTTCCACAGTAACTGAATGCGCTAAACAGGGGAGTGTAAAAGATTGCAGTTCCTGTAAAACTTGCTAAGCTGGAAGAGATTTGTTAGCAGGGCTTCTCACTTTTTCCCCTCTTTTGACAGGCTGAGCTTCACGCGCTGATGTCAGCAGGCACAACTTGGAAGAAAGGTGTGTAAAAGCATCCAAGGTGTGCTACAGCAGTAGGCATCTATCAGCCTCATGTGCAACTTAGTGGATTTCGAGGTGTAAATTGGCTCAGCTTTCAGCTAATATAAAGCTGGCATCAGCATAGTAACACAGAATGGGAAAAAAACACGAGAAAATGGAAGAAAAAAAAACTTATGCTCTCTGCCACAGTATGAAGAAAAGAGAAACATTAGAAGAAATCATCAAGTCTGGTCAATAGCTATGCACAGTAATTATGTCACACAAAAGCATTTATGGTGCTAGATAACGCCAACAAGGACGTCGGGGCTTGGGGTTTGTTTGCCTTCAGTATCCCCTATTATGACCCTTGTTTCGATTCTTCCCTCCTATGATTTCAACAAGCAATAGCAAACAGCATGGGGCAGCCTTGCTTGGGCCATATCCAGGGACTGGGTCTATAGCATGTTAGCCCATGAAATCATAAACTGTACATAGGAAAATGATATCAGATCATCAGCTATATCATGAATCATGTATGAAAATATCAGTCTTTATTCCCCTGCATTACAACAGTCTGTATAACAGATCATAGAGGAAAGGCAACAGTGGCTTTCAGACAACTCTGGTGCAGATTATACATCCTATCCCAGTCCTTTATTGGTAGAACTTGAGCTGAGAGTCTGCCATGCCATTCTTATATTAAAACAACACTAAACACAGAAAATGCACAAAAAGATATCACCAGTGCACCTTTTAACCAATGAATTCTACTGTGACCTCGAGCGCGGTCTATTGCCTTCTTCGTATCAAAAAGATATCACCGGGCATTATTATAATGTGATCTCATATTAGAATTAAAACTGAAAAATATAAAAAGAAATCTGTGTGTCTCTCAGGAGCTCAGCTTTCTCAATCTCTCACCTGCTTATCTGTCCTCTGGATGTAAAACAACTGGCTAGAGCAAGGACCTCCCTGTTGTGCCCTCAAGACTTCATACTGATAACTTATACTTAGGAGAGGTCATTAATATGAGATTGGGGGGAGTTTGACAAATGCACCCCCACTGATCAACTGATATCTGTACACCGTACAATGCCTGAAGCAGTTTGTACAGGTTGTGCAGTGTTACTACAGCTCAGCTCCCATTCCCTTGAACAGCAATAGCATGACACAGCAACCATACAGTATGGAACTGCCATCTTCCAGCTCTGTGCACTGTGCAGAAGTCAATGAGTTGGTAGTTGTGTGAGAAGGTGGACCTTCATCAATATCTTATTGGTCAGGTATTCAAAGAATAGTCTATTAATATTAAGTCTAGGATAATCCTACACTTTTAACAGAAACCATGAAACTGTGCCAGATCCGTGACATGACAGATCAGGGTCCTCACTGACTTATAATGAGGTTCTGTCAGGGTTCCAAGGCCTTCAGAAGTGACAGATTGCTCTAGCACAGATGAGAACATCGCTATGGTAGACATCACCACACATACCTGATTTACTACCTGCACTCACAATATTATTGCACTGTATGAACCATGAACAATAGGTAACTGGAAGCAGAAAACTGACTTATCTTATTGCACATTAACTAATAGAGCCTGACATCAGAAATGTGAGATGTGTGCACCATCACTACAGTTACACAAGTAAACCCCGCTGCAAAACAATGAGCTCACCATTTTCCAGGAAATCAATCAAGTTCCAGCTAAGCAGAAGGCAGAAAGCCTTCAGCAAAGACTGTCACTATTTATCTCCAATATTGACAGAATTTCCTGCGGCCATGATATACAACCACACAGGTTTATCCACTGATAGTGTCTACCATATCCTGTAGTGTTACATTATTGTCTTTATTAAGAATTCTCAAATAAATATTTAGGCCGCTTTTTAATTTTCTGCAAAGTTTAAGTGAAGTAAAACTAAGCACAAAATATGCAGGTGGGTGTCGGAGCAAAGAAGCTGTCGTCTGACCTCTAGAAAGAAAGCTCCACTTTGCTTCACTTCACCTCTTGAACTACTTGTTTTGTGTATTCCGGCTTTGACTTGAGCAAATGCCTTGAGGGCTGCTCAGCAAGTCAGGGGAGTTTGGGAGATACTCAGGCATCACTATGTGCGTCAGACAAGGACATTCCATTTCATAAAAAGTAAGTAACTTCTCACAAAGCCAGAGGACAGAAAGAAAACTGGAAATTCTTTTCATTTTCACTAGTCAGTGTTAGCCCTACCTAGGAATGTACGTACAGCATTTTTAGAGTAGCTTTATTGTGAATAATATTCAGTTTTTCTTATAAGGAACTTGTGTAATCCTGGAACTTCAGTAAAATAAACAGCGCCATCAAAGACAGATCTGTGCTGACGCCATTACACCTTTATATTGTTGTAGACGACCATGCAACAAAGTCACGGCCACTGCTAATTGCTCAATATGTACTAACAAAACAATAGTCACTGTGTGAGTACAGAGGAAGAGACAGTAGTAGTTAGGCCAATGGATCAATAAACTGATGTTATTAGTAGTGGTTTAGTTTATTAATTCCACAACTGACCACTTTGATTAAGAGGATCTCAAGATCAACACCTATCCTCGGGAAAGATAATGTTAATATGATAATATTGCATGCAATTTGGAAGGGGGGGGGGGGGATCTTCCAGCAGTAGGACCCCCAGTGATCAGTTGCATGGGTTAAAATCCTTTAATAAGTTATATGCACTTATAAGTTAAAGGGATTCTACCATTAATATCAATTTTTTGTGGATCATACGTAGGAATAGCCTTAAGAAAGGCTATCCTTCTCCTACCTTCAGATGTCTTCTCCGTGCCGCCGTTCGGTTAAAATCCTGGTTTTCGTCGGTATGCAAATGAGTTCTCTCGCAGCACTGGGGGCGGGCTCCCACGCTCAAACAGCACTGGGGGCACCCCCAATGTTGCAAGAGAACTCTGCAGCGCTGCCTCCATCTTCTTCAGGAACAGCCTCTTCACGCGTCTTCTTTCGGCGCTGGGGTCAAACTTCTAGTCCTCAGGCAGAGCTTACACAGTAAGCAAGCGGCCATTTTCTTGTGGCCTGTGGGCATGTGCAGTCAGCTCTACCCGAGACCTAGAAGTTTGACCCCCAGCGCCGGAAGAAGACATGTGAAGTGACGTTCCTGAAGAAGATGGAGGCGGCGCTGGAGAGTTCTCTCGCAGCATTGGCGACGCCCCCAGTGCTGTTTCAGCGCTGGTGCCCACCCCCAAAGCTGCGAAAGAAGCATTTGCATACCGATGAAAACCGGGATTTTATCCAATCGGCGGCGCGGAGAAGACATCTAAAAGTAGTAGAAGAATAGCCTTTCCTAAGGCTATTCCTACGTGTGATCCACAAAAAATTGGATTTTAATGGTAGAATCCCTTTAATATGTACATGGAGAACAGACATACATTAAAAATCTACATTCTTATTTGTACTAATGCATTAATGATATGTACTAATGAAAACCCCTGGCAGCCCGAGACAATCACTGTGGGTAACTGCACCTGGCGATAGTATTCCACTGCAGTAGAGCAATTGCAATGAGATGTTACTGTGACAGTAGAACGACAAACTTATCTTGGCACATTCTATCCAGAACATAAAACTTCTGGAAGATTATAATGAAAATACCATATATTTACATAGTAATAGCCTTTCATTATTGCTGATCCTGAAAGAACAATATATCAACAATACACCTGAAACATTGGACGCTTTAAACTAGAACCATACGGCAACTTTGACTGTGACATGATTTGACTTTTTGTGGGGTCGTGGCAACCTCAGGTCACAATGCAACTCCATTCACTCAATGAGGGCGAGTGCAAATTTTGATAAGAGTCACAGTCAGTTACAGTGTGGCCGCTGTAGCCTTAAACACAAGTTCAAGCTTTAAGGTCGGGGCCTCCACATTGCAAAAATTCAGTGTTGTGGCAAAAAATGCTGCATTTTACATTATCTGCAAAGTGGATAGAATTCTGGTTAATCCCATCCATACATTGCAGAAAAAAAAATCTGCAGCGGAAATGCTGTGATTTGAAAAACGCTTTTGTAAACTGCAGCATGTCAATTATACCTATGGAAACGCTGGCGTTTTCCATATAGGTGTAATAGAGGCAGTAGTGATGATCCGTTTCCAGAAATGGGGAAACAGATTGACACCGAATAATCAGACAATGAGCGCACTAGTGATGGATTACTCATAATGCATAATATTTATTGTTAGTTGTTCTGCTTCGTGCAGCTTTTGTTTTATGCATTTGCCATGTTACTGCTCCGTAATGTTATGTTATGCCTCTGACTACCAGATGTTATAGGTACATAGATACGTATAGTGGAGAGAGTCTCCCTACATAGACTGCGCCTGGTAGGAGACTGGAGCTGCAGGACATGGTGACTGTGCAGTCTTCTACTATAGGGTTACAGTATATAGGCCCTGTGCAAGCAGCTCTGTCATGTGTATGAATTCCAATGAAAAAAAAAAATCTTTCATCATCAATGGTCCATCAATGTCTGTTCTGGGGATTAAAATGTCAAGTGTTCAATTTTTTATGAAAATGCTGCGCTACACTCGGTGCTTCATTCTGCTTGCCGCACATGCACTGTAGATAGCTGTCAGATGAATAAAACAAGGTTTAGTGATTTTGCGTTAGTCTAGTTATTGCAAAATCATGTGTTAAAGGTTGTCACTCTAACTCTGACCCAGTAGACATATTCTGTCCACTGGGCAACGTTTCAACTATGTCAGGAAATCCCTTACCTGCTTCAGAGCGTGTTATTATCTACAGGGCAGCCTGGAGTCCCATAAACATTATGTTCAGGTAGACAGAAAACATAACACACCTTAGATGAATTATCATGTGTCACTTAGGTTAAAGTGGCAGTCTTGTCTGTGATAACCATGTTTCATCATCTGGCATTACTAAAGATCATTTAGTAGGTTCTGATCATTTGCATAATGAATCACTGAGCTGAAGTTACAATGTATGATAGCAATCTTTTACACATAGCCATTGTCCACCATTGTTGGCTGGTGCATGTACCTGTGTACCTATCAAGTAAAAGTAGGCAGACAACCAAGTGGCCATGTATCTGATGACAAACTGCTTTATCTGGTAATGCCCATCTTTAGCCAGTGTATGGAAATGCCAAACCAGAAGGTAAAACATAGTGATGGTAAAACATACAGTATAGTGATGGTGCCATCAATGACATGATGATGAAGAAAACAAGTAAAACTGACAAACGCATAGGGAGATCTATGCTCATATGCTCAAGCACAACTCAAGTCACAGGCTGTCTTTCTGTTGTGTTTCGCTATGAATAGTAAACGGAAATAAGAATGGAAACAAATAATCTGTTTTCAATCACTTTGTCTCCTTCTGGCTAATACTTGTTGTATTTTAAGTGAATCTTTGCTCTTCAAATGAAAGTATTTTGTAATATATTTTTGCAAGACTTATTTTTAATATAAAGTTCCAATGGGTTCACATGGGGATACGGGGGTACACAATAATAGTCTCCTCTTGAATTAAAGGGATTCTATCATTAAAACTGCATTTTTTCTCGCTAACACGTAGGAATAGCCTTAAGAAAGGCTATTCTTGTCCTACCTTCTCCTACCAGTACGCTTGTGTAAGCGGCCACAAAAAAAAATGGACGCAGGCATGGCAGAGCCGACTGCGCATGTGTCCCATTTAAAGCCAGAAGATGCCATCTGAAGAACACGTCGCAGAGAGGGCATTCCAGAGGAAGAAGAGGCCGTCGCTGGAGAGTTCTCTCGCAGCACTGGGGACGCCCCCAGTGCTGCAAGAAAACTCACTTGCATACCGATGAAAACCGGGATATCTACGGAACGGCGGCGTGGAGAAGACATCTAAAGGTAGGAGAAGAATATCATGTGCTAAATTTCTGCACCCAATCCTTTTGTTTCCGGAGGTGATAAGCTGCCACTGAAGGTGTCTGGCACTATGGCAATGGTGGCTGACAGCTACTGATAGTAGATGGGCAGCGTAAGTCTGAGCAGCAGCCTTTGAAAATCCTTGGGGTTCTGACACCCAGGATCCCAGCAGATCAGTTGTTTGAAGCAGCAAGAATTTTAGTAGTCTTATTACAAGAATCTTCCTCATATCCCAGCAGCTATACAAGTTTCCAAAATTCCTCAGACCCCAAAAATCCATATAGTGTAAAAAAAATAATAGTAGTATTACGGCATAACAAATTGGTGTTCAAGATTTGAGAACTCTTACAAAGATCTCACAAGCAGAAATTGAAGGGGAGTGTACATGTAATGACATCAGACTAACTTGGAGGTATTCGTATAGAATTCTAGGAAAGCATAAGCAGCAAGACACTGCACAAAGTAAATGGCAAATACCACATGAGGAGGAATCCCAATTCCAGACTAGATTCCCTGTGACAGGTTTTCAGTTCCATCTTATCCTAAGCGAAGACCCTATATTTCAACCCATTTTGACATGTGAGACCCATCAGATGAGGTGTTTCCTGAGCTGCCTCCTCCTTCTACAATTATCTTCATACACATATGTAATTCCACACATACATTCCATAACAGTTTGAGTCTAAGCATAAAATCTGTGTACGATGCCTAGGAATGTGCATGGAGGGGACTGTATCCCGACTAGTATATTATACTAATAACTTAGTATAACGATAACTAGGAATGTTACAAAGGGCTTGCCTTTATATCCCAAGACTACATTTATCACCAAGTAGTAACCTACATCTTCAGCCTTATCATCAAAGCTTAGTGATGTTGTCAGTGTGGTTACTTATCATTTAGGTGGAAACTAGAAAAACAATGTTACACCAGAAATGACATTTACATTTAGGATTCCAATCTATTGGAGAGACATTTGGAAAGACAAATCCACCAGTCGGCAGCAGTCCCAATCCACCAGGGGCACCCGAGACCAAGACTCAGCTCAGCGTCCGCAATCCACCACCAACAGAAATGTGATTCATCACTGAGATATATGAAAATAGGAATCTTTATTCTTGCATATTCTTGCATCGGAACAAACCCCCACATGTGAATCAATTCAAAAAGGCTCATGTGTTACATGCATAACTATCTCATGGCATAAAAAAAACAGGAAACCTTCACTCTATATAATCCACCCCCCCCCCCCAAGCCTTGAGATCACCTGACCATAAGTACATCGCAAAACATGGCATGGAAAAGAGCATAATAGCTATAATAGGGCTAGATCACACAAAGTTTTTTGCCAGTGGATTTTGAGGCAGAATCGGCCTGCAAAAACGCCTCCCATTCATTTCAATGGGAGCCACTAGCTTTTTTTTCCCGCTAGCGTTTTTTTTTCAGCTAGCGGGAAAAAAAAGCGACCTGACCTATCTTCAGGCGGATTTTGCTGTATAATGATAAACCCATTGAAGTCAATGGAAGGCGGAAAACCCACTTCAAGAACCGCTAGCACTTTTCAAAGAGAAGTTTCCAGGTCCATACATTATGCTGGAGCATAAAACCCCCCAAAACTAAAAATGCCTCAAACACCACTCCAAAAACCGCGCCAAAAAACACCTAAAGTAAAAAACTGCTTCAAAAACCCATTTCATAATTCCTGAAGCAGATTTTTGCCGCTGTCAAAACAGATGTATAATATAAATACAACAGATGTCTAAAAGGCAATCACACGGCGCAAGATAATGGACAAGTAAATAAATACGCGCAAACATCTGGCCAACAAAAAATAAAAACAAATATTGATGAAAAAATGCATGAACATGGCCTATCACAAATATAATATAGGCTTCTTGTGATTTACACACATAAATACACTCCGTCTGCAGCCATATCACACGTCAGATGTCCACTACCAACAGCTAACCTCAGCTGAACATGTCACCCCAACCTTATAGCTATAACTGATCTGTATACAGCTTATACAGATCAGTTATAGCTTAGGCTGTATTCAGATCACATTTTTTACATCCGCCTAGCAGATCCATTTAACAGATGCAAAAAATAAACACAAATTGATGGCCATCTGCTTGCATAGAGATCAATGTTAAAAAAGAAAAACGGATTCCTTTCTGTATATTTTTTTTTAAGAACACAAAAGTATAGCACACAACATTTGTGTCTGTCCAAGAAAAAAAGAGTCA
The DNA here is from genome assembly GCF_031893055.1 of Leptodactylus fuscus. Classification (NCBI taxonomy): domain Eukaryota; kingdom Metazoa; phylum Chordata; class Amphibia; order Anura; family Leptodactylidae; genus Leptodactylus; species Leptodactylus fuscus. The sequence goes on from NC_134267.1 coordinate 84,126,672, forward strand.
CAGATTCGTTTTTTTTTGTTTTTGTTTTTTTAAACATAGATCTCTATGTAAATGGATGGCCATCTGTTTGTGACCAGTTTTTGCATCCATTAAATGTATCTCTTAGTGAATGTAAAGAACATGATCTGCAGGCCTTATACATAGGTAAAGTGACAATACTAAATATGCATTGCTGTAACTAGTAATGGAATACAATCTACAACATGTAAAGGTACAATAATACTCTGCAAACAATGATGTCCTCATATTTCCAGCAGCGCTGTGGAAATTTATTGTCCAATCTAGGGCGCACAAGGGGTGGGAAAAAGCAAGAAAGGATCTGGGATTTTCCACGGAAGGATCCCCCAAGCCAGCAGGGATACTACTATTCTCTTGACATAGGAAATCCCACGGGACAATGTACGTTGGATTAATGCACAGTTTCCCAGGCTGCCACCAGAGATGACAGCACGCCTGCCTATTTACAATGGATCACTGCTATTACTTGGCATCTTTCATTAAAAATATCCAGACAGAAAGTGAGCTTAATTCTTTCCCTGCAGGGCAGTGTTTTGCACATCCAGAAGAGAAAGAAGGAAAGAGAGGGAGAACATCTGGTTTGATGGCAGGCAGAGCCCCTTGTTAACCCCCTTCCTGTGACTATTACACGTCATGGAACATTCCCGGAATGGGCCAATGTTCCACCCACTCCTGAGAACACACAGGCATCAGAAGACACAGGCGAACACAGACAGTGCAGATCTGGGACTGTGTGCGGATGAAAACATGCATGTATTATTGAAATGATCTGGACACAACACTGCAGTATTCTCTTACTGTCATAGCTAAGGGATACAATGGCGGCAGCCGCCAGAATCATGACAATAATGATAACTGCTTATATAGCACATTTCTCCCATAAAGACTCGATTTACTCCCCATTTGCTGTGCAGTCAAATGCAACCTATTGTTCCCTGTTATCAGCCATTTTATGCCGAGTATTGTTACTGCAATGGAAATACTGGCAGGAAGTCCAGAAAATTGCTTGCCCCATGATCATCACTTTATTTCTAAGACCTTCCAGGGACACTGACAGACAGACAGACTTGGGAAATATATTTATTTTAAAAGATTTCTTTCCGTAGACACCACAGGGTTAACGTTTCCAGATCCAGAGATAGACAGACAGACAGTGAGCCATGAATATTTCAACAGCCTGCAGTACATAGACAACAACAAACTAGTAATAGAAATCCATTTCATGATCATAGGGATATCTACGGTATATCATATGTATAAAGATTTATATGAATACACCAAGTGGAAGCCGCCATTCCTGACTATATAGAATCCATTATGCAAATAGTATTAATACCCGACTATGTCTATAGAGAAGCATTGCTAAACAATTGCACCGTGTTTATGGCCTATATTGTATATATTATTACATGCAGACAGTGGAAAGTGTGTCCAAGCATATTCTGCAATGCTAACCAGATGATATGTAGTTCTTATATAACGCAAACAAACATACATATTAGGTATTTGTTGGCCTTCGGTATACATTTCTACAGGAATACAGGGTACACAGACTCATGCCATGGCAGTAGTGAGCAGGCAAGATAGCACACATGATACACAGATAAACGAGTTGATATGGAGGGCAGACTAGACTGAAAAGTGCCATTTTCCTTCCTGTAGGCAGAGATGAGTAGAAAACCTTAAATAGATTGAGCCCAGGCAGTTGCTGATCTTTGCCCCCCTCGCTCTCCCTGGCTGCTGTCATTAGGAGCCATACAAATTCCTGTGGATATTACGCAAACCTCTTCCTAATCTGCATACATTCCCAGCCTGGGTATTCCCCACATTTCCCAACTAAACATGAGCCACCCTTCTATATGCACTGGCCACTCACACGGGGCTGGGGGCTTCATGTTGTGTACATTACTACTCATTATACTGAGATGAGCTTTTTTTGTTTTGTTTTTTTAATTCATGACATGTCCCTGACTTTGTCAAGTGACTGCAATGCACAGGGGGGAGGAGGGGGGATTTCATTGTATGCCAGTATTACCTCTAAAACACATAGCAGTGCTAGGGTGACTGTGCCAGCCCCCCACACATACACTATAGAAGTACAGCCCACCATATGGGGAGAGCAGGCAGATATGAATGGGGGTCCTTCCTGGGATGTCAGTCATGCTTGTATAATTCAGAAGATGATGGTTTCAGCATTATACCCTACTCAGAAGATATACTCCTAATGATGACCCCAATGATGAGCTGTGTCCTTTCCTACCTGCTCTCCCCGATGCCCTCTGCACATTGGCACTAGGTAAACAATGACAAGGGGTTTTCCTCCAATCCCAAATCTTTCAGAGGGAGGTCACCCTGCCCATAGAAGGGTCTGTAGAAGAAATAATGGAACTGAGCAAACATAGTACAATTCTGATCATTGCCAAGGCAACAAGCAGCAGAGAACATAGTGCCCAGCTAGATGCCACACAGCTAGATGCCACACGTCACACACTCGGTGTTGATCACAATAACGTCACTGCTGTGATAACATGTAGCTGGCACCGGGGCAATAACCGTGTGGATGGGGGGTCAGGACCCTGCCGGATATTCTCCACAGATAGTAGGTGTGAACACAGACCTTACGACATGCAAATGGAGGAGGCTGCAGTGACTCACCGGATCTGAGGCTCTCACCCTCCACTGGCGATCAGTGGCGATCAGTCCGCACAGAATAGAATAATAATCCTGGGCACAGCCTGCTGCCTCGTCCAGAAGAAACATGTGTAACAAGTAGTTGTTGTCGCCCCCTCCTCCTCCTCCCACCACTGACAGCCGGGGAGAGGCTGAGGAGCTCCTATGGACGTGCCGCTGCTGCCAGGGGCTGCTCTCCTTCCTGGGCACGCCGGCTTGTCAGTGTGATCTATGTGTGGGCATGATATGTGTGTGTGCCGAGCAGGGGCAGGCAGACACAGAGGGTAAGGGAGAGTTCACAGGAGGAGGGGGAGAAGGGGGGCGGCTGCTGACACACAGGGGGAGAGAGAGGAGGGCTGGTGTTTTCAGGGGGATCCCTGGTGCAGGAGACAAATGAGAGAGTGTGGAGAGAAATGGACGGCAGTGCTCGGGGGCAACACAACTATGCTACATATAGTAGGAACATGTATGTAACTATGTATATGTGTGTGTATGGAGAAACTGTGCAGGTAGATCCCATCAGCTGTGTGATATACCTGGCATAGCAGCTGGCACAGACAACAGCAGAGGAAATGGCAGTACCTGTTAGAGATAGGAAGGGGCAGGTGCAGGAAGCAGAGCCATGAATGACATAATGTAGGATCCTGTGGTGTCCTTGTGAGGGCAGGAGATAGTCCCCCGAAGAGCTTGCCCTCAGGTGCTGCTCCTCTTCTTCCTCCTCAGGTGGCGAGCTCTGCAGAGAAAGGTCTATAAATGAGCTATTGAGCTCTCCGGCAGAAGGGAGGAGAGCTGGAGCCTGTGCCCGGCCGGCGTGTGAGGGCACTAGAGCTGCCTGCAGATGAGGGAGCCTCCTGTGCTCTGCAGACACTCAGGGTTATTCCTGGCACCGCTTCCCAGAACACAACTTACAAGGAGGAAGAGAGGAGAGAGAGGAGAAGAGAGAGAGAGAGAGAGGAGAAGAGAGAGCGAGAGCTCAGCCAGTGACGTCATCGGATCCCCCAGCGCGTCCCAGGGAGAGGAGGAACCAGGCACAGCGCACATAGCAACACGGAGTGTGTGAACGGAATACTAGGCGCAGGCGGCTTCTCTGAGGAGACTCAAGCCTGAAAATAGAAAAATTCTTATCATGGAGCGGCTTAACCCTTCACTGGCACAGCAGATTTGCATTTTTGCTGGCATAACATAATACAAATATTTATTATTATTTATATTTTCTTATTTATTATTTTTGTTTCATACAATTTAGGCTAAGGCCCCACGGGCCGTAAACGCAGTGAAAAAGTGCTGCGGGAAGAACCGCTGCGTGATCGCATTGCGGTTCTTTCCGCAGCGCTTTGAAGAGAAAGTTCACAGAGTTTTCCTCCGCGGACTTTCTCTTCCCATTATATCTACGGGAAAGCCGTTGGCATTTCTGTAGATATAATTGACATGCTGCAATTTGCAAAGCCGCAATGGCTTTGCAAATCGCAGCGTGTCCGCGCTGTGATCTTTTCCGCAAAGTAGGGATGGGATTCGCATGAATCCCATCCACTTTGCCAGCACTGTACAACGCCACGATTTTTCCCGCAGCGTCTCCGCTGCAGGCAAATTGCGGCGTTTCCGGCCCGTGGGGCCCTGGCCTAAGGCTAACTAAAAATGCTGCAGAAATAAACAAAATGTGTTTTTGCTATTTGTTTAGCAATTTGGTCTGTGGATTGTCCTTGACTGTTCTCACCATTCTTCTTCTCTGCCTTTCTGATATTTTTCTTGGCCTGCCACTTCTGGGCTTAACAAGAACTGTCCCTGTGGTCTTCCATTTCCTTACTATGTTCGGCGACCATCAAACTTAACTGAACTTGAATTGTTTTGTAGAAAGAAATGGTCCAAAATACCTTCATCCAGGATCCAGGAACTGATTAAAAGCTACAGGAAGCGACTAGAGGCTGTTATCTTTGCAAAAGGAGGATGTACTAAATATTAATGTCACTTTTCTGTTGAGGTGCCCATACTTTTGCACCGGTCAAATTTTGGTTTAATGCATATTGCGCATTTTCTGTTAGTACAATAAACCTCATTTCAATCCTGAAATATTACTGTGTCCATCAGTTATTAGATATATCAAACTGAAATGGCTGTTGCAAATACCAAAATATTTAGAACTAAAAATGATTAAGATTAATAGGGGTGCCCAAACTTTTTCATAGGACTGTATATGTGTATATCATTCCTGTATAAAATGTATATCATTGGAGGACGACTAATAACTAGAACAATATATGCTTGCAGATTATATACTGAGCCCAGACCTTATGTATTTTATGGGTGATACTTACATTCATTGTGACTTTGATTTTTTACTATTGAATATAATAAAGATGTTTGTTAAGTTTATATAGATAGATAGATTAGATAGATTACATTTGTTTGATGCATATTATCATAATTACACACAGGATATATACACTGTATATAAGTCCAGTGTTTGGTGTATTAAGGTGGTCACAGTAGATAGAGTGGGGTACCATTATATTTTGCTATTGGGTTCCATGATTACTTATTATGGGCCTAGCTGTAAGCAAACAAATTGGTTGCAATAGGCTCAGGGTTACAGAAAAGGGGTTTGAGAGGGAAACAAATACAACAATCACAACGGAGGGTCATTCTTTTCTGCCAAAAAAAATCAATTGAATCTACTGTATATAGCAATAAGCTGTTCATCTTATCTGGAGTGTGGCCATGTCTGCCAACAGGGTCTTCTATAACATCATATTAATGGCTTATTTGCAATTTAGGTGGTAGTAAACCTATTGGTGGAAAATAAAGTTGAATGAAGCCTTGTAAAGTTTGCAAAAAAAAAAAAAACCTGACATAATATTTTGCAATGTTTTTCTACCACTAGGAAACAAATGAAATCACATGTAAGTCACTGTAATGCTGTGATTTTTACACTAAATACAGCAATTTTACATTTTTCTACACATACTGTACGTGTATATATTTGCATCAGTATGTCAAATTTTCATGTGTATAACCTTCACCTACATCTTCCAGGAAATGTCATAGTTATCTCTATAAAAAAAAAAAAAGTAAAAAGCTGAAACATGAAGTAAAAACAACCCAGTAGAATTTCCTGCAACAATCACCAGGTGTTCAACCACATTGTACAGTGTCAGCAATTCCAGTTACATAGTAAATGCTTGCTTTTTTTCTAAATAAAGAAATTGTATACATACAGTATATATCTATATATATATATATATATATATATATATATATATATATATATATATATGTTTCCCAACCTATCTGGGCTTATACATACAGGTAGACCCAGAAATATTTAGACACTGACATATTTTGGTATCTTTTTTTTTTTTTTTTTTTTTTTTTTTAAAGGATTTTTGTAAAATACAATACAACACAAGAGTTGAAAACATAAAAAACATGAACGTGAAGCAATGCATACACCGTCAAATAGACTGGGAATGTATACACATCACAAAAACCTGAGCGTGGAAATGAGGGGGTGGGGGGGAAGGGGAAGGAGTCAGAGACCATTCAAAATACAGTATGCGTCCCAAGATGACCATATAGCCTGGAACGCCTCAACATTATAGTTAAGTGTGGCTGTCAAGTTCTCCATGCTACGGACATCCTTAACTCGGGATATAAGATCAGAGGCAGAGGGAGGAGAGGCACTCTTCCATCGGAGAGCGATGAGAGTTTTGGCTGTGGTACAGAGATAAAGAAACAATTTAGAGGTGTGCTTACCCAGATGATCAGGGGGGAGATTGAGGAGATAGATGAGGAGGTCTAAAGGGACACCTTGAATAAATAGAGCGTCTGTAAGGGACTTGACCTCCAGCCAGAAAGGACGGATCCCTGGACAGTCTCAAAAAATATGATACAGGGTACCCACTCCTGTCCGGCAAAACTGGGAAGAGATGTTAGGATTAAGGGAGTGGAGCAAGGCTGGGGTATGATACCAGTGCATAAGTAGCTTGTACTGGGTCTCCCGGGACGTAACCCAGGTGGAGGATTTAGCTGCACAGGACCAGATAATTTGCCATTGGTTCGGAGAGATCTGCCTGTTCAAGGCCCCAGACCACTTCTCCATATATTTATGCGATATGGGACCCTGCCATCCAGAGGAGGAGAGGATACCATAAATACCAGAGATAAGGCCTGCAGTAGAGGTGCCCGCACAACATAGTTTTTCAAAGACAGTCGGTGGGGACACCTTCAGAGAGCCGAACTGGGTAAAAACAAAATGGACAATCTGCTGGTAATGCAACCATTCAGTGGCGGGTAGATGCAGTTCTGATACAAAATACTCAAAGGGCCTAAGCACCAATGTCAGCGCGTCTATTAAGTCAGCGACACGGAAAAGGCCAAGCCTATTCTATGGTCGCACCAAAGCTGACGTAAATCCCTCCAGTAAGAGGGGGTTGTACAAAAAGGAAATCATGGACGAACACTGGGAGGCCAGGGGAAAGATTTTAGAGCAGGTAATCCAAATGGCCCTTGTGAAGCATATATGACCCAAAAAGGGAGTGGACGGAAGGGGGGAGGAACGGGACCACAGAAACGCATTGGGATGCATCAGAGCTAACCAGAGTTTCTCTATCTCAACCCATTTGGTATAGGCCTGCGGGGCTGACCAAAATGGTAGGCAGCGCAAGTGAGTAGCCCAATAATAATGTAATATGTGTGGTACCGCCAATCCCCCCTCCTCCCTACCAGACAGCATCACCGAACGGGGTATGCGGTGACGCTTGCATTTTGGTATCTTAATTGATACAGTAATATTATTGATATGGGCTGAACATGCAGACTCTCAGCATTAATTTGAGGGTATTCACATCCTAACTGGAGGAAGGGTTTACAAGTTACAGCTCTGTAAGATATAGTTGCCTATTTTCAAGGGACCAAAAGTAATTGAACAATTATCTCAAAAGCTATTTAAGGGGTTGCATGGGCTATTCCCTTATTAATCCATCACGAATTCAGCAGGTAAAAGTTCTGGAGTTGATTCCAGATGTGGCATTTGCATTTGGAAGCTTTTGCTGTGAACCCACAACATGCAGTCAAAGGAGCTCTCAATGGAAGTGAAACAGACCATCATTACGCTAAAAAACGAAGAAATACATCAGAGAGTTAGTTGAAATGTTAAGAGTGGTCAAATCAATAGTTTGGTACATTATGGCAAAAAAAGGACGCACTTGGTGAGCTCAGGAACTCAAAAAGGTCTGGACTGCCATGGAAAACAGCAGTGGTGGATGATTGCGGAACCCTTTTCATGGTGAAGAAAAAACCCTTCACAACATCTAGCCAAGTGAAGCAAATTAGACCTTGCTAAAAAAAAAAAAAAAAAAAACCTAAAGAAGGGGGATAAGATAGGGTCATGAAAGCACACAACATCCTCTATAAAACAAAGAGGAGGCAATGTGATCTTCACACAACCATCTCCAAGATTTCTCCCGTGCATCCTACATACTCTGGAACTCATTACCAAAATGCATAAAACTGACCCCCACAATCACAAGCTTCAAGAAGGCCCTGAAGACTCACCTATTCAGGAAGGCCTACATCCTCCAATAACATAACTGTTGCCACATCACCACCTGAACAGTCTCTCCCCTCACCTTCTGTCTCTATCCCTCTTCCCTCATAGACTGTAAGCCCGTGCGGGCAGGGCCCTCTATCCCACTGTGCCAGCAAGTCACTGTTAATATTATATATATTTTGTATATTTTGTGTTTTGTAAACCCTTAAATGTAAAGCACCATGGAAATTAATGGTGCTATAAATAAACAATAATAATAATAATAATAATAATAATAATAATAAAGGAATGGGCAGGCATAACATCTAATGGCACTGAGTCACTAGTGTTAATGATGATGTGACAGAAGCAACCGGATGAGGTGTACAGCGATATACTTTCTGCTCAGATTCATACGAATGTCGCTACGATGATTGGATGGTGATTCACTGTACTGATGGAGAATGACCCAAAACCTACTGGGAAAACAACCCAGAAGATTTTTAAGACAAAGAAGTGGAATATTCTACAATGACCAAGTCAATCACAAGATCGCAGCCCAATCAAGAATGCCTTTCACTTAGTTAAGAGAAAAATTAACACAGAAAGACCCACAAAGAAGCAGCAATTGAAGACAGCTGTAATAATGGCCTGGCAAAGCACACAAAGGAGGAAAACCTGTGTTTGGTGATGTCCATGGGTTCCAGGCTTCAGGCAGTCATCGCCTGCAAAGGATTCTCTACAAAGTATTAAAAATGACCATTTTATTTATGGTAACGTTTATATGTCCAATTACTTTTGAGTCCCTGAAATGAAGAAGTTATGTAGAAAAATGCTTGAAAATCCTAAATTTTCAAAGAATATTTTTGTTTAACCCCAATTGTTTCATTCCATATCCAATGTGGTGGCATGCAGAGCCCAAGTCATGAAGATTGCATCACTGTCTAAATACATCTGAATCTAATTGCTTGCAAAAGTATTCATTGCACTTTTCCACATTTTGTCATCTTTTAACCACAAATTGAAATCTATTTTATTTAGATTTTAAGTGATAGATTTTGAAAGGTTGTATTTTTTTTATTTTTTTAAAGTTCACATATTTTTTAAAAATCAGTATTTCCGCAGCCCTTTTATCTCCGCAATTTGTGGATGAGATTAACCAAAAAATCATTCACTCTGCTGGTTCTGTAAAACACAGCATTTTTTCCCATTGCATTTCCACACCAACCAATAATGCTGCATTTCTGCCTTATTGTTGCTAATCCCGATGTCGGCGAAGCTGCACTTCTTAGGCCTGCTTCACATCTGCATCGATAATCCCCCTCCCTCCCCCAAAATGGACTACCGAACGCATTGGCAAGCAGTGTGCAGTGAAAGCACACAAACCCCATAGAATATAATGGGGTCTGTGTGCTTTCCGAACGGTCTCTGCATGGAACATGTGGACCGAAAAGTACTTCACGATCTACTTTCCTATCTGCATGAGCGGAAAGCTCAAGGACCTCATTATAGTTTATGGGATCCATGTGCTTTCATTGCACACTGCTTACCAATGCGTTCGGTTGTCCATTCGGGGGGTTCCAATGCGGACTCTCCGAACGGATTACCAACGCAGATGTGAACTGGGCCTTAGACATTGGTTTGTAGCAAGTGAAGTTATTCATTGTGCAGAACATATGGCCACTCAAACTCTTGAATGGAGTACCAGCTGGAACCAACATTACCAGGTTGATGGCCATAAACCCCAGCAGCCTAAAGAAATGCAGCTGGATAAGGGGCTCCAAACATGATGACAAGTTCCCTATGCCTTAACCTTGCAAGTACTTAGCATATAAATATGAGAGCTCATTATGCTATTATAGATAATTAAGGAAAATAAATGGATATAAAAGACAAAACAGAGCACTCAGAAATACCAGTGTAGGCAGAATAAAAAATAAGCCCATTTGTTGCAATACTCTTAATGCTTTCCCGACATACTCTGTACTACTATGGCAGACGTCAGTTCTTTAAAGGGGCTCTATCAGCAAAATTATGCTGATAGAGCCCCACATATGCAAAAAGGCCATTCAGGCATTGCTAATGTTATATTACACTACCCCCCCCCCCTTCCCGTTTTAAAATGATACCCTAAAAAAGAAGATGATAATCATACCGTATTGTGCACGCTGGGCGGGCATGCACGGTCCGACGTCATCTTTAACCACGCCTACATCTTCTTTCTTCTAGCAGCGAAGAAGGTTCCCCTGCTACTGCGCCGGCGCAGGATTACAAGCAATGACGCCGGAAGAGGAAGACGGGACCCAAGGACATCGCTGCAAGAAGAAAGAAGATGTAGGCGTGGCTAAGGATTCCGTCGGACCGTGCATGTCCGCCCAGCGTGCACGATATGGTATGATTATCATATTCTTTTTAAGGTATTAATTTAAAACAGGGGGGGGGTAGTTTAATATAACATTAGCAATGCCTGAATGGCATATGTGGGGCTCTATCAGCATAATTTTAGGGCCCCTAATGATAGGGCCCCTTTAAACATGGCAGCTACTCCGTGAAGACCAAGTGGCAATGTCCGGATCAGTGACTGTACTGATTGCAGACATTAACCCTAAAGATGACTTGATTAAACCTGACCAAGGCACCATTTGATCAGCATGAAGAGATGCCTAGACAGCCAGGGCATATTGAAGGATCCTAGACCTGTCTTCAATACGTTTGTGTATGGATTGATACAGAAAGTATATTGAAAAATTGTATATCTTTTTATTGTACAAACAATAACATTTGTCCCTCAATATTGGTCTGAAAGTGGACAACCCCTTTAAAGTGTACTGTATTAGTGATCACATCCCCTGGGGTTCAAGACCCCTAGGGGGTGTCAAAATAAAAGTAAAAAAGAAAAGAAAAGTTTTTAAAAAAAATAACTCAAACATTGAAATAAATAGTACTCATATACAAACAAACATAGTAAAACAATTAACATGTTAAGTATCTCCATGTCCCAAAAATTCCCAAACTATGAACTTGTAGGAATATTTTTTCCCATACAGTGAACACTAACATTTTGGTATTGCTGGAATTGTGCCAACCCTCAGAATATATGTAATGTGTTAGTTTGACCACACGGTGAACACTGTAAACACAAAACTTATAACACATTGGCACAAACACTGTTTTTCTCTAATTCCACTCCATAATGAATCTTTTTTTCATCCTCCCGGTACATCGTATAGAGTGTTTAATGGTGCCATTATGACATACAATCTCTCCTGCAGAAATTAAGTCCATACAGCAATGTGAACAGAATAATATAAAAAGTTATTGATTTTGAAAGGCAGGGAGAAATAATCAAAAAGACAAAAAATGGGTGAGATGGGCAGTGGTTAATATTGTTACAAAACAGATTTTCCTTTGTTAACTTCTAGAGATGAGCGAACACTGTTCGGAACAGCCGTTCCGAACAGCACGTTCCCATAGAAATGAATTCATTTCTATGGGAGCGTGCTGTTCGGATTGGTTGATCCGAACAGTGTTCGCTCATCTCTATTAACTTCTATTGACCCTATTGGCAATTGATTGGCTCCAAATGGTGATATCTTCAAGAGCGTGTGTGTGTGTGTGTGTGTGTGTGTGAAAGAGAATGATGTCTTGCCTTGTGCATGTAGTGTTCCCATACCGGTACTTTAAAGTTATATGACATTGACACAAAACGTAACATATAAAAGAGTACAACTGCTGACTAAGGTGTTAGTCATGCACCTTCATGACAAACATTACTTGTTAACCTGCAATTTCCAGGACAAGGCCAATGAAGATTAGTAAACAGCCACATGCTTAATCCAGAAACATAGTGGAGATATAAATTAGTGAAATTGATATTGCATGTTGTACTGCTTATTCTTTTATCTAAAGCTAATTGCACATGACCATGTGTGGCCTGCTGGCCGTTACTGAACAGCACTGCTGGTGCACAGGCAGCACACGTATGTTATGGAAGCACAGATGCAAAACTGGAGAGGAATTGGACCTGTTCTGATTTCTGAGAACTGGACTGCCAGTCCGCCTACGGAACCATGTGATACGCGGCTGTGTTCGTGGACCAACAGAAATGAACGGGTATGTATGCTGTCTGGGACAAACCTGTATAGCACATTGGACCAGCACACAATCACGTGCAAGGGGCCTAAATCATATTAAAATATAGTATAGTATGCCTATCAGTGTGTAATTAATTATTTAAGGACGTGAAAGGCTAATGTGTGTAAATATATTGTAAACCAGAGGTCACACACTTCTGGCAACTGGGCCAAGGATGGCACTTCAGGCATATTTTTTCGGCACATGGCTCTCTTTAATGTATAAATGCTGCTACACCAGGTAATTTGTCTCTTATGGACCATGTAAGTACAGTCAGAAGGAAGCATGAGGCATGGCATCCTAGTAAAATGGCTGTGAGCTAGCCTAGTCAGACAGCAGCAATGGCCTGTGCAATTCATTATTGAACCTTTCAGCAAGTGCAAAATAAAGTATGATATAAATTAGGGATTTGTTCATTTCAACAAGCTGGACAGACTTATATCATGGATCATGCAACAAAAAGAGACTATGTGAGGGACACCTTCTGACCCCTCATAGGAACAGAACCAGCAAAGACATACAGTATATTCAATATTAAAACATAACTTTTAATACATTCTACTAATATTATAAAGTTTGTGGATTTGGATGTTTGTTCCTCAATCACGGAAAACTGGCTGAACGGATTTGCATGAAATTTGCCACATACATAAATAGGAACCCTGATAGGCTACTTTTTATCCTGGTAAACGACGTCACTACACGACCGCAGTGAAGGAATTTAGGTTCACACAACACTAAAGGACTTGTGATGACATCATCACAGGTCCTTGAGCCATTCTCGGATAGGCTCATGCGAGGCAGTGGGCGGAGCTACACACTATTTTGTGGGCAGAGCTACATAGGATGAAGCTTGACAGTGTGATAGCTAAAGAAAATGGAGTCTCATAGAAGATCAGGAGACTACAGAACATGCAGGCTCTGTGTGGGCAACAGGAGGATATCGGGTGTAGAGTTTCAGTGAGTACGACAGGGAATGTGTTGTTCTGCCTTTGATGGGGGAGGGGGGAGAACTTTGGCACATTTCAGCAACATCCGTTCAGCCCTTTGTAACACAGAAGCTACTCAGACAGTCACATAACAAAACCCCTGTAATAACAATTGCCCAATGTAGCAGAGCTTATGCAGCATTGTAGCACACCGCTGTAGACTCTCCATATGCAAACATGTACATACAGCTGGGTATCCTACGCATATGCAGCGATGTAGCAGAGCCGAGACACGGAAGCAGGTTGATCAAACTGTGGCAAATTTCTGCAACAACCATTCAGCCCTTTCCAACACAGAAGCTGCTCAGACACTGACATAAGAACACCCCATAATCCAAATGGCCAGATGTAGCAGAGCTCAGGTGGCACTGTAGCACAGCTGAGTAGGCTCTCCATATGCATACAACTGAGTATGCTGCACATATGCAGCGATGTAGCAGAGCAATCCACAACAGCAATTGGCTAAATATAAGCGGCTCAGCGCCAACACCAACCCGCAGACGAATTTGCGGGAAGATGCTAGTACATAATAGGTATAGAATAGATAATTTTTATTATGTACAGTGGGTACGGAAAATATTTTTTGCTTTTAGCAAATGGCTGCAATGAAACAAAGAGTGAAAAATTTAAAGGTGTCTGAATACTTTCCCTACCCACTGTAGTCTCCATTCCATTGCAAAGTCCTTGAAAAGTCTGGAGTCATTGGTGCAGTCGTATGCCCCAATGTCCACAGCCACAAATCAGTACGGTGCATCAGCAATGGCCATCTGCCCAATCAAAAAGTACTTCTTGTAATTGTAGAATAGGGAGCCACTCCTTGCAGGTTTCTGGATACGGATGTGCTTTCCATCAACTGCTCCTACGCAATTTGGAAACTGCATATTGGATGTGGGTTAAATTCATCACAAAGCAAATGCCATAGGGCCTGGCCAGTATCCTGGACTATGTAGGAGATTGTTGATTTGCCAAGATGGAACTGGAAGTGTATGGAGGAGAAGCTATCGCCTGTTGCCAGATACCTTGAAATAAACAAAAAGAAAAATAAATATAGGCAGAGTGCTGGAGTCTCAGTATATCTCCCCCCGGGTTTCTGACATATGTGTGGTCCAGTGCGGGTCTGGAGTAGGCCTCAGCCACAGGTATGGGTCCTAGGCTTGTTACAGGGCCATAAAAGGATGCAGAGCCTACACTTCTGGACAGATCCTGGGAGCGAGAGTAGGCCCTAGTTCGGTCCTAAAATACTAAGTGTCTGGTGAGATTGTTCTTTGTCATTTTGTTTGTTCGTGTGGTTGGTAGTAAGCCACACGTATAGTCCTCGGACGAGCAGGGTTTTGTCTGATGTTTTTGCCTTAAGTTCAGGCTGTATTTTATTTTGCTTATTTTGTGCTTGAAGTTTGCACAAGATATTGTGTCCCTGTCTAAGACTGGTTGAGTCTGCACCATTGCTGCTAATGAGTAAGGGTCACTATAAGATAAGATAAGATAATCCTTTAATAGTCCCACAATGGGGAAATTTCAGTGATACAGTTTCATAGATGGTACAGTATTACATAACAAGAGAGGAAAACACATACAAGCTCATGGCAGATAGAGAAATCCTAGGAATCATAGCAACTAAAAAAGAAAGAAACACAGACACACTGCAGGATCATTTAGTTCTCTGTGCGGAGTGATGTTGATAATACAGCCGAATGTGGTTGGAGGACACGAGGAGGGGGGTCACAGCATGTAGATATAACAGGAAATGTTTTTGCAGAGGTGGGGGGACATATGCAGCCATCATGCTAACATGTGGCAGTTCCTTTGGTAGGTGGTGAGATCTCCTGCTCACAGCTGATAGTTCAGTATCTTGCATCACGGCTATTGTCCATTAACCACAAAAAAAAATGCCCCAAATATCCTTCATCACAAGCCCTCCTCTCCTCCTTTCTTCTTACCACTGTGTTCTACTGCCCAGAGAGGTCTGAAGCCATCCAGGTAGACAGGGTGCTGCTCTCTTGCCAAGCTTCCATAAACACATGGGTAGGTGGGTGATGGTAGGTTCCCAGGCTGTAACAGAGTACCACGTGTACACAGTAATAGAAAGAAATACCAGTCAGCTGTAGGCATATTCACACATCAGCAATAGACTCCAAAAATCATCTCCTTGAAAAAAAGAAGTCCACACATCCATGCAGGTTTCTCCTCCATGCCGCATGGTGTCCATGCTGTCCTGGGGGGATTTTAGCAGGCACATGTGTACAAACAGGAAACCAGCTGAACCAGGTCTTGAGTCCATGCTTTACAATAGAAACAAAATACTCCACAGGGTCTTCCATTTGATTTATAGTTGCTAATTCATAGTGCTAGTTTGCTTGGTTACAGGATTCTTGAAGATACAGAGAAAAAGAGTGAAAAAGGAAAGATAAGGTTGCTCCCAGCTTGGAGCTCTGTATCAAGCAGCCAGCCACTCAAGGGGGCGGCGCTCCTCCACTATCTGCCCCTCCCTTTTCCATTACTGAAAGTCATGGCAGAACACTAACCATACAATAGCAAACAAATAGCCAAGAAAAGCCCAAGTCACCATAAATAATGTTGGAGATCCAGGAACACCAGACTGTAAATACAGGGCAACTACATGTAGCCAAGCAGCTAAAAAAAAACTATCTAGAAACAGTCAGTAAAGGTGTTTGCTGTCTGTGAATAATATCCCATCTGTAATCAAAGAAGCAGCCAGTACGATCTACAAGTACATAGAAGACTTTTCTTACATTGTAAGCTGTGATTTACAAAATTTTCTGTCAATTGCATAAAGCAGTTTGCAGACATGTAAGTTCAGGCTGTGAGGAAAATCAACCCCTCCCCTGTCCATTCATTATGTGAAGAGAGAAATGAGCTGCAGCTTCTACTCAATGTGATTCCACCTTTCATATCCAATTTATCTATTGACGTACTTCCCTGGCAATAGAGGAGTGAACTGCAAATTAGGTAGAAGGGGACACCTAATTGTGGGAACTTTAGATAAGTTTTTCAGGCATTTTCAATTAAAGTGCTTTACATTGTGGTTCAGAATCACATGCTCTATGAAGCGGACCTGAAGAACGGAAACCCAGGTGCAGGTGTGAACCTAGCGTAACATTCGCCTCTTTGATGATGACAGAAAAGTGTGAATAGGGTTGGTGTTCCTGGAGGGGTTTGAAAACTGGAAAAAAAAATCCAGCTTTAATGGATACTTTATGCAAATAATGAAAACTGAATTTCAATGTTTCCAAATAAAATAATAATTAAATAATACACCTAGGATGAAGGAAGCCTCCATCATACTGGCAGTACTGTGTTAACCTGGACTTCAGAAGAGAAGGATCTAGAGGCCCTGATATCAGACAGCCTCAAAATGAGTCAACAGTGCAGTTAGGCAGCAGGGAAGGTAAATAGGATGCTCAGCTGTATAGCTAGAGGAATAACTAGTAGAGAGAGATTGGTATCCCACTGTATAGAGTGCTGGTGAGACTAAATGACTACATATGAAATACTGTGTCCAGCTCCAGAGACCCCAAGCTACAAAAAGATATAGATAAATCGAACGGAAGCAAATGCGGACTACAAAAATTGGTAGAGATTTTGAAGAATAACATTTCAGCAGAGACTTGAAGAAATCAATCTGCATAGCCTTGAGGAAAAAAGGGAAAGTAAGGACATAGAAACCTTTAAATATCTTAAAGGTAAAAATAAGGTACAGGAGGCAAGTGTTTACAAAAATAAAATAAACTAAGAACTAAACACATTGAAATTAGTTGGAGGAAGATCAGAAGCAATGTTGGGAAATTTTATTTTACTGAAAGAGTACTTGAAGCTTGAAGCAAATTTCAAACAGATGTCATTGGGAAATCTACAGAAAGTGAATTTAGGCATTGCCTGGGATAGACACATGTCACTGCTGTCAATCTTCTATATTTCTATAGAGAGGATGTTTATGTTCAAAATGCTCACCTTGGAGAGTGGAGTTCTGTTACAAAAAGTGCCTCTGTAGGACTGGCCTGTTCTGCATTATACAGATATTGATGTGATGTGTATATGTTGATGTGATTCTGCACTATATAATACTTCATTTCTCCTGTGGTGATGCTGTAGGAAAACTGAACAGCTACTGTCAAGAATCCTCACAGCTGATCACTGAGGGTACCAGATAGAAGAAACTTTGAGATCTGCTTACTGTCAAGGTAACCTTCTGACAAGTTGGAATTGTCCAAAGTGAACAATCGTTTTAGATTTGTATTTAGATCTTTGTCTACCTTTGCATTGGAGTCTTCATTCTGTAGCAAATTCTGACAAATTTGACAGGAAGAATAACTCTGCCAGCAATGCTATCTTTCTTGCCAAAAGGAGGGGCACCATAATGGAACTGGTGGTTCTATTCTGCAACAGATCTGCTAAAGCATGATGACTTCCACAACAGTTATGATAGAAGTCTATTAAAACCTAACTACATTTCTATGGTAATATCAGAGAATGGTATCCGTGTAGATTCTTTGATTCCGATGACATGAACAGCACCATCATAGGAATAAACATTCACATCTTCTGAAAGTATATTCTTCATCATTCTCAGTGACAAACATACATTTGAGATCAAACTACTGGGGAAGCGGGAGATCAAAAAAGCACACAATTGTTATGGGTCATAAAAGGTGCAATACCATTATTCCTTTGGTCGGGCGACAATGTACAATGTTCTTTTAAAAAGAATTCCATTTTGGTTAGCATAGCAGTGTTAAGTAATGATAAAATACCTTGGTAGGTAATGGAAGACAGTTTATAGTGGACCATTGTGTGTAATAAAGTTCACTTTAATGCCAAAGAATGTAAAATAGTGTATTTAAACCGCATCGATTCTAGCCCCATATGTTAGGAAAATAGTGTTAGCAATATGGAGAAGAGCCCTGTAGAGAGTTGTGATATTGCTAGTATAAAGGGGAAGTGCCCCCAGGAATATGATATCGGGCTAATTATCTGCAAAAAATGGGCAGTTTTTTCAAGCATTATTATAACTCACAAATACACTTGACAAGTGCATCTGAGGAAAGCTACAGGAGACAACCATTAGGTTTTTCTAGAATAATAAAATGGCTAGATAATTGTAAATGATTGTCTACAGTTGTTTAAGTGCTAGAGTTGTAAAACTATCTATTAGAATAAGCCGCAATTTGATGAATAGAACAGTGGCCAGTATACACCATTATAGACAGGCATACTGTACACCGTACATTAAATAGAGCATCATAATAATAATCATAATGAACAGCCAGTACTACCAAGTATTCGGGTGATGTAGGGTAAATGTACACTATGACGTATATGTCAATTTTTTATGGTTGGTTAACCGTTTAGTATATGCACGGGCCACATCCTCCTTTCGAAACGCGCCAGCTCTCAGCTTAATTTTCTACTACGGGATTTACCATCTCTGTCCAAACCCATCCTATTATGTGCTCTTTAATGTTTTGACTTAATAAAAGAAAAATTTTTATTTGAAAGGATTCGCTGGACTCCGCCTCTGTTTTCAAGTCACATCCTCCAAGGTAAAAGCTATTCTGAGCAAGTGAGGGACCTTTATGATATCAATATGTGAGACCAGCAATTTAAAGGGGCTCTATCATTGAGAAATGTCATTTTTAGATCAGCACATCCTTGCATAGCCTTTAGAAAGGCTATTTCACACCTACCTTTAGTATGTAAATCGCCTCAGCAGATTCTGAATAAGTCCGTTTTTATTCATATGCTAATGAGCTTAGACTGTGCTCCGGAAGTGTCTGTGTGCACTGTCTGCTCTGTGTACGCACAGCAGAGACGATTCATCAGCACAACAGCCTCTGTATCAGTATCAGATGTTAAGGATCTGACAACAGACACTCCCACTAAACAGCTAGTTTCAGCAGCTGACACATAAAGAATAGAGCAGAAAGCAGACAGATTTGTTCTCTGTATAGCAGGTAAACCAGGTTACTGCAGCTTAGCTTCCATTCAAGTGAATGTGAATTAAGCTGCAGTAACGTGGTTTGGCCACTACATAGAGAGCAGATCTGTCTGCTTTCTGCTCTATTCTCTGTCTATCAACAGCCCAGAAAAGTTGATCATTGGGGTTGATGGACCCTCACCAATTTGTTATTGATGACGTACAGTGTTGGCCAAAAGTATTGGCACCCCTGCAATTCTGTCAGATAATACTCATTTTCTTCCAAAAAATGATTGCAAGCAAAAATTCTTTGGTATTATTATCTTCATTTAATTTGTCTTCAATGGAAAACCACAAAAAGAATTGTCAAAAAGCCAAATTGGATATAATTCCACACCAAACATAAAAAAGGGGGTTTGAAAACTCATGTGATGCTTCTCTATTTTGTGTAATTAACAGCACCTTTTACTTATCTGAGGCACCTAACAGGTGGTGGCAATAACTAAATGACACTTGCAGCCAGTTGAAATGGATTAAAGTTGACTCAACCTCTGTCCTGTGTCCTTGTGTGTACCACATTGAGCATGGAGAAAAGAAAGAAGACCAAAGAACTGTCTGAGGACTTGAGAAGCAAAATTGTGAGGAATCATGAGCAATCTCAAGGCTACAAGTCCATCTCCAAAGACCTGAATGTTCCTGTGTCTACCATGCACAGTGTCATCAAGAAGTTTAAAACCTATGGCACTGTGGCTAACCTCCCTAGATGTGGATGGAAAAGAAAAATTGACAAGAGATTTCAATGCAAGATTGTGCGGATGTTGGATAAAGAACCTCAACTAACATCCAAACAAGTTCAAGCCGCCCTGCAGTCCGAGGGTACAACAGTGTCAACCCTTCGGTGTCTGAATGAAAAGGGACTGTATGGTAGGATACCCAGGAAGACCCCACTTCTTACCCATAGACATAAAAAAGCCAGACTGGAGTTTGCCAAAATTTACCTGAGAAAGCCAAAAACGTTTTGGAAGAATGTTCTCTGGTCAGATGAGACAAATGTAGAGCTTTTTCGGAAAAGGCATCAACATAGAGTTTACAGGAAAAAAAAGAGGCCTTCAAAGAAAAGAACATGGTCCCTACAGTCAAACATGGCGGAGGTTCCCTGATGTTTTGGGGTTGCTTTGCTGCCTCTGGCACTGGACTGCTTGACCGTGTGCATGGCATTATGAAGTCTGAAGACTACCAACACATTTTGCAGCATAATGTAGGGCCCAGTGTGAGAAAGCTGGGTCTCCCTCAGATGTCATGGGTCTTCCAGCAGGACAATGAACCAAAACACCCTTCAAAAAGCACTAGAAAATGGTTTGAGAGAAAGCACTGGAGACCTCTAAAGTGGCCAGCAATGAGTCCAGACCTGAATCCCATAGAACACCTGTGGAGAGATCTCAAAATGGAAGTTTGGAGAAGGCACCCTTCAAATCTCAGGGACCTGGAGCAGTTTGCCAAAGAAGAATGGTCTAAAATTCCAGCACAGCATTGTAAGAATCTCATTGATGGTTACCGGAAGCGGTTGTGCGCAGTTATTTTGTCTAAAGGTTGCGCTACCAAGTATTAGGCTGAGGGTGCCAATACTTTTGTCCGGCCCATTTTTGGAGTTTTGTGTAAAATGATCAATGATTTGACTTTTTTTTTTTTCATTCTCTTTTGTGTTTTTTCATTGCAAGCAAAATAAATGAAGATATCAATACCAAAGAGTTTGTGCTTGCAATCATTTTCTGGAAGACACTGAGTATTATCTGACAGAATTGCAGGGGTGGCCAACACTGTATCCTTAGGATACATCATTAATAATTTTAGCCTAGAAAATCCATTTAAGGCCACACTTTTTTCTACATTTCTAAAAGTGTTAAAAATGTCATTCTTTATATTATGCATTTTTCATGGCATTTTTTATGGAAATAAATGACAGACAAAAGACATATCTATAGCAAACCTCATTCAAATAAAATGCTGCAAAAATCAATGCTGTGTGGTCTGTAGACTTTAGAACATTTTACTGTAGACATTCATAGAAATCAATTATTTTAATGATCCTCAAGAATACTCACCCTTCAGAAGATATCACATCTAAACAACATTACTGTAATGTGCTACACCTTTACATCATTTATTAAAGCCGCAATTACTGATTTAGAAAATGCAAGAATATTTGATTTTGCTCCATGTGGAAGCACTTTATATATGTATCTACTAGAGTATATTCATTTTAAAAGGAGAGAATTGCAGTCCTAATGTTGCAACATTTCAGTACCTACCAGGCCCGCGTTTTAAGATCTGCACATTGGCATCTAGAGCCCTGGCATTATCCAACTCCTAGTATAATCATTACTGCAATCTCAGCTGTCCAAATGTGTTCTGGGTCCTTGAAGCAATTTTCATCTCATAGTGCGTCTAACACAGACTTAGCAATATTTAACTTGGCTTTCTGCATTGTGATGTCACACAAGACAACAAAAGTCATTAAAGGGCCTTGAAAGAGTTGAGTTATCATTCTGTGTCACAATGTTGTTAAAGCATAACTAAACTTTCAAGCAACATTTGAATTTCTGGCAGCATTTGTGACATTTATACATATTGTAATCTACTTTATTAACTGATTTTTTTCACCTTTCTGTGAAATCCTGCACAGAAATATACGTCTGACCCTTTTGTATTTTGTGTCTTGGTTCTCTCACTGGATTCTCATTGGAATATGGGTGTACGTAGAGGCATAACATGAGGCTCCTGGGTCCCAATGCAAAATCTGTAATGGGGCCCCTACCTATCCTGTGTCAGAATAGGGATATATTTTATGTAGGAGAGGGACCTTTAGGGTCCAGGATCTGGTAGTGTGCTATCCACCTGAGTGCACGAGCTCTGATACAGCAGGGACTCTGTCTGGGGGATACCTTAAACCATTATATTTCATCCATTATTTTTTGTATTATTTAAAGAAATACCATTAGTTAAAACACAGTTGGCATTGGCATATCTACATTCAGCTGCAGCTGCTCTCTATACTGACAGTGTTTGTAACAGATGATGTATCTGGAAATAAGGTATTACATCTGTACCCTGTCATAAGAATGGACTTCATTTCTTTCAAAACGGTGATGATTTTCCAATTGCAATTTCATTGAAAGAGAATAGTAAATTTCTGCTACAGAGTGAACTCTATTATACCATTCATTCTTGCCATTGCTCCCAGATTCAATGCCACCAATTCTAATCAGAGTATAACGTATGACTAACACTCCAATATGTACAATGAAAACTTGTTCTCATGTCACTGCCACCACATAGTCCTTGCTCAAATCTTAAGTTTTTCAGCAGAGAGTGCTGAGAAAAATACTATAACCCCTTCCCTCTTCTTTTTAAAGTATATTAACATCAGGTTTAATAGGATGTTGTAAACTGTATAAGTGAATGAAATACTGAAGGTTGTATACACACATGAAGATTCCGGTATTGGAATATATTTCCCAGGCTGGAGGAATGCTAAAAGGAACTTGGCAGTATTCTCATATTCTTCCTGACAGATCAAAACATGGCCCTGACCAGACATCGGAGGAAAAGACAATAAAGAAGAGGGAGGAGGGAAGTGTAGAGATGGGGAGATGCAAGGAAGGAAGGAGGATCCCACATCCTGGCAGGAAATTCTTAAGCTGGGAAAGACGCACAAGTCTAACATGACAACGTGTGAGTGAATCTCAGGGGAGCCCCCTCCTGCTGTATTCTGCAGAGTTACAGGAGTGACAGTGAGCGCTTCCACAGACTAGTAGACCTGTAGGAACTTTCCCATCATATGTCACCAAATCCCATTCTCCTACACTGTCTGCTGGAGAGTGTAAACTCACACATAACTATGCAAGGCATGACCACAACTCTTCCATGGGCCCATGCAGAATATTATTATTGTGTCTGCACAGACATGCAGATGTTCACTGACGTAGCAGCAGGGATAGAAAATAAATTTCATTGAGACCTAACATCAAAGTTTATTTGCTTTGTAATGACAATGTTAGGAGAAAGCTCATAGGAGTCCCTGGTGGTTTGGATAGTGTTAAACAGGCTGGCTGCTTTACACTTATATTAACTAAAGCATTGAAAATAGCCAACAGCCAAGTAGTAATATAAAGTTATTACCAATTGAGTGCCCATCTCGTACTTTCAGAATTGCCACCCCCTTGTCACTGAAGCCTTGTACATTGTCGCTACAACCCTTTAGCTCTTGTGGCTACTGGTGACTAGGCCAATCCTTCATCCTCCCAACACCATACATGTGGCAGATCTTTATGCACATGATGGATGGCTCTGGTTACGTGATCCTCCATGATTGGTGATGTTGAGAACAGGGCCGGCGTCAGCGCACGGCATAGTCGGGCAAGTGCCGGGGCCCACAGAGCCTCTGGGGGCCCCCCGGCACTCGCCTGTCACGATTTCAGCTTATCGGTGTCCGTCCGCCGATGAGCTGGAATACATACGCGATTAAAGCAGGAGCTGTGAGTTCAGCTCCTGCTTTAAAGCTCCGGCCCGGCTTGCGTGTGACGTCATCGCGCCTACACACGCAAGCCGGGCCGCAGCTAAGCAGGAGTTGAACTCACAGCTCCTGCTTTAATCATATATGTGACTGGAGTGAGAGAGCGGAGAGAGGAGCGTCGGGGGAACGATGGAAGGTGAGTGATGGAAGGTGAGTGTAAGTGTTTGTTTTGTATTAAATATAAAGGTGGAACATAATGAAGGGGGCCCATGAAACTGGGGGGCAAATGAAGGGGAGGGGGGGAACGGCATGACACTGGAGAACATGAAGGTGGTGGGGAGAGAATGGCATGAAACTGGGGACAAAGATGGAGGGGGCCCAATGAAACTGGGGGGCAAATGAAGGGGAGGGGGGAACGGCATGACACTGGGGCAGATGAAGCGGGTGGGGAGAGAACAGCATGACACTGGGGCAGAGATGGGGGACATGAAACTGTGGGCAGATGAAGGGGGAGAACGTGATAAAACTGGGGACAGAGATGGAGGAGGGGACATGAAACTGGGGGCAAAGGAAGGGTGTATATGAAACTGGGGGAGAGATGGAGGGGGGGCATATAATTTACTGGTGACTGTAGGAGGATTGTACTGTGTGGGAGCACATGATAAATGAATGAGAATGGGTGGAATCAACAAAAGTGGGTGGAGCCAAATTTTCCGCGGGCCCATAAAAACCTGGAGCCGGCCCTGGTTGAGAATATGACCACTGTGCAGACAGTGCGGAAGGCTCTAGTGACGGTGTTTCTAACAGTAAGAGATCAGCGGTAAACAATTGCATTTATATTGGTAAATTGCATACATGACTGTTTGCATTACATTAGTTACAATAAGTAAAAAGTGACCAACCCCTTGATGTAACAGACAATAGAAAGGATTTAAATATGATTATTTATAGAGAGAGTGCCTATTTCACAGAACAAAATGTATGCAAATCTGAGTTCCAAAGGGTGGGGGTGAGGGTTTACTTTTTGAGATATATGAGTAACTCCATGATCCCGTTTCTAACTTATTTGTACTAATTTAGAATAACCATATGCAGAGGAACAAATGCCATGTAATATATAAAATACATTTTCCATCTGATTGACAAGATCACATTCCCATTAGCCATAAAAATCAGGTTGGTAAAATGAGAAGCCAGCCAGAATGAGAACCAAAAAGCTATGAGAAGAAGTGCTGCAGTTACTACCATGATGTTTTTTGTCATTGCTGCAATAACTCTCCTGCTCCTGAACTCAGGATCAAGTCAGATCTACTGCTGTCAGAGACAGTGAGAGACAGCCAGAGACCCCGGGGAGAAGATAGAAACAGTTTATTACCGTTTCAATCCTTTACACTCTACATTGCACTGAGCAGGACCCGCATCGGGTCTATGTGTTCCTCTGGGCAACAATGTGTTCGATGGTGTGAATGCGGCAGCAGTGCGTTCCTCTAAAGGTTGTACAACAGTAAAGGAAATTGGATACAGCAGACCTGCCTTCCGCACTGTCTGCACAGTGGTCATATTCTCAATATCACCAATAATGGAGGATCACGTAACCAGAGCCATCCATCATGTGCATGAAGATCTGCCACCTGCTGGAATGGCTGTGGGTATGATGCTTTGCAAAGGTTGGAAACTTTGGGTGAGACCTGTAGTTATAATTGACATGCCCCTACAGTATAACGGCACCTTTATTATTCCCCCAACAGTATAATAGCCATTTTATGCTCCTATACAATATAATGGCTCACTTATGTTCCCATATTGTATAATGGACCCCATACAATATAATAATCTCCGTAAGCCACTATACGTTATAATGTTCCCATATGAACCCATTCAGTATTATGGTCTCCTTATGTTCCCATATAGTATAGCAGTCCCTTATGCCCATATACAACTACCTTTGCATCTCCATATAAAGGCAACTTATTCCTGCTCCCAAACCTCTTCATTGTATTGCCTTGCAGGATCCTGGAGAGTTAGAGATAAGTCCAGATTTCATTATTACTCACTGCTCATAGCTTCCTGCTCTCCATGTCTTTCTCAGCTGGGCCACAGGGCAGGGACTCAGGGAATTATGTAATCTGAACTCCCTGCTCACTTCTGTAACCAGTACAATCAGCACCTCCGTCTTTGTTGGTGAAAGCAGTCATCCCGGAAACTGAGTGGGCCCCAACAGGCATTGTGCGCCGTGGCGCTTGTACTTGCTATTCTTACCAGACCGAGATCAGCTTGGCCAGTGACTACAGTCACTTATCGGGACGGTTTTCATTGCCTGCTGCACTGGCTCTGCCAGAAAATAAATCCCCCACACAGCCACCTTCTTCCCGTGCCCCTCCCCCATTGTTAAGATGCACGCTGAGGCTCCCCCCCCCCACCTGGAACCCAACACCTTAGGGGGCCTCAGGCCTCAAAAAGTAAAATGTATTTATTTATTTATTTATTGGCATATTAATTAGTGAGGGCGCCTGGGCCCCCTAAGTTGTCGGACCCTGCAGCAGCTGCTACCACTGCTACCGTGGTAGTCACGCCACTGCACACTATATTGTTTCTACATATTCTCCCATCAGTCTACCATTCTTGAGGCTAATTTCACACAACACGTTTAGGTCAGGTTTTAGTAGATAATTCAATAGCCAATTGCTTCCAGGTTGCCAATAGAAGAATACATTCGCACACAATGGGGAGATTTATGAAGACCACCAATTTTACCACTACTGTTCACATCTCCACCCCAGCAGAGGATTCAGTTGATTTAGGACAAGGTTAGAGGCTCCTTGGCCCAAATACATAATCTGTAAAGGGGCGTCCACTTAACATGTATTATCTATAATACTGTTGTCTTCTAATA
Source organism: Leptodactylus fuscus (assembly GCF_031893055.1). Classification (NCBI taxonomy): domain Eukaryota; kingdom Metazoa; phylum Chordata; class Amphibia; order Anura; family Leptodactylidae; genus Leptodactylus; species Leptodactylus fuscus. Next base: position 84,153,345 of record NC_134267.1, read on the forward strand.
TTATAGACAGGCATTTGGGACCTCTTTGGCACCAGGGCCCAGGAGCAATTGCTCCTGCAGTACCCCTATATATACGCCTCCAGACGATGCACAAGCCTTATCTTAATTCCGGCACAACTTCTGGAAGGCCGTACATCACTGGATTTCAGACATCAGTTATTCTCTCATACACCACTAATTAATAATGACTAATAAAGCAGTTATTGTTTTATCTTTGTTCTTGAAAAAAAGGGTTAATAATAAAAAAATAAAATCAAACAAATATAAAATATGACTGGTCCCATATAAAACAAAAAAAAAAGGTATACCTAGGGGACAATTTGTTAGGGCTTGACGGAACTGTTCAGCCTACTCTGATTTCTTGGATGAATCAAGAACACTTGCAAATCGGTTTGAAAGGAAGGGCTTCCCAAAAAAAAGTGGTTGAAGATGCATTTATTAGAGCAAAACAGACGGATAGAAAAAATCTACTTGTGCCTAAGAAAGGAGATTCATCTCAGGGTCCCATAAGGCTCATTGGAACTTTTGACTCAGGTCACCAAGAGGTTAGAAACATCATGAAAAAGTTCTGGAAAATTTTAACAGCCGATCCCGATGTAGGAGGCATGGTGGGGAAACAGCCCAGCATTACTTTTAGACGAGGAAAAAATCTCAAAGATCGTCTGGTACATAGTGTCTTACCAATTGAAGAAGAGAAAGGGACTTGGTTACCAACAAAAAAAAACCCTGGGAACCTACCCATGCGGAAAATGTACAGCATGTCCTTTTATCCTCAAAAAACCATCTTTTCAGAGTGTGGCCACTGGTGCAATCTATGAATGTAGGAGTTTCGCAAATTGCGAGACTGTCGGGGTGGTGTATCTGCTGAGTTGCCCATGCCCCCTTAATTATGTGGGCAAGACTCGTAGGCAATTAAGGAGAAGAATAAGAGAGCATGTTTGTGATATACAAAATCAAAGGGATACTCCGGTGGCTAGGCACTTTGTTAATCAACATTCAGGGGAAACAAGAGATTTGACTGTTCAGGTTGTAGAAGTTGTCAAACCCCCACGGAGAGGAGGGGACTGGGACAGGTTCCTTTTAAGGAAAGAAACTCAATGGATTTATAGAATGGGAAGCATGGTACCATTAGGATTGAATGAACAATTGGATTTTTCATGCTTTCTAGAATGAGTAGATAAGCAGAGTGCTGTTTTCATGGGTGGTGCTCAGTAAGTCCCTCCTAATAAGTGCAGGACACTAAATCTAATGTTAATATGATGCCAGATGTAATGTGGTGTGTAAACTGTTGAACATATATGTTGTTTAGTAGTATGCTCCACATCACTGCAGTCCCCACTGACATCCGTGGTTGAGTTAGGCCGTGTAACATAATACCCCCCAGTGGCGTTCGCCGCTGTATTTTCCTTATTCAATTGATTAGTTGGGGAGGAAATATTCCCCTTTACCCCACTTCAAATGGCATTTTAGAAAGAAGGGCCCACTCTGAGGAGATCGATAATCCTATATGGAGTCTCACCTACTTGTTAGGTGAAGCGCTGGGTATGTAGAGGCTCTACAAAAACTCTAAGTTCATGCGCAAGCGCGAGTTACTCGCTTCACAGTGTTCACCGATGGACACGGGCTTGTGTTTCTAGTGCGCATGTGCGTGGAATATGAAAGGAGCATTGTACTCCGTAAACTAGCCTGAATAGGCATGATATCAATACGCGCATGCGCGGGTGAGTTTTATTGCGCATGCGCGTAATAACAGGTGGGCGTTATGTTTTTGTTCTCGGCCAATAGTAATCAAGGGCGGTACAGTCCTGTGACGATTCACCGCCGACATGTTATGCAGCGGCTATTGGCGGGCTATGAGGAGTGGGAGGGACCCCGGGCACGATAAAGAGGTGCCTTTCAGCCGGGCAATCTACCGCTGACAAAGGGAGCGGCGGTCCTGCTGGCGGTCAGAATATCAACCGCACTTTTTTCACAATAATGACAGCAGTCTCTACTGCTAATAGACAGAGGGAGAATTATTATGATTGACCCCTGATGAGTCAAACGAAACGCGTTGGGTCAAAGAAAATACGCATTTGTTACTACAGTCGGCGTTTACTAATCTGTACTGGGTCTTTACCAGCATTTAACCCTTCCCCCCCTGGTTGGCGCGGCATGTTAGCCGGCACTCCAGAAGGCTGGGGAATGATATGCTAAGCACTACTTAGAGTCCCTTGTAGGATTTATATTGAGAGTTAGTCCGGCTATATATGGCAGGGAGTTAGTGTGATTGGACACATGTGTCATACTCTCTCCCTGGTACCAAGTTGTTTCTCACGAAAAGGTGTGTGTTGTTTGTGCTAAAGTTTTAATAGCATAGATTACTAAAAGTTATATTTTATCTTTTTTATCCTATTTTTGAGATTTGATCAATCTCTTCAGAGAATATATTTAAATAATAGGACATTAGTGAAAACTATAAAGCACTGTGAACTCCCATATAAAACAAGGCCTCATAAAGCTTTGTCAACAAAAATTTTAAAAAACAATAGACTACAAAATATTTTTTTTCTATGAAATAGACTATTAGGGCCCCTTCACAAGGAGTTTACGCTCCATATAGTCTGTATACGCTCTGTGTATTCTGTCCATTTTACACGTGTAAAAATACACGTGTAAAATGTAGTTAGCCATTGAGTTCAATGGCTTTTTCGTATAATGTGTGTCATTGAGTTCAATGGCATACGAACATGCCATTGAACTCAATGGCTAACTACATTTTACACATGTATTTTTACACGTGTAAAATGGACAGAATACACGGAGCGTAAAGTCCGTGTGAAGGGGCTCTTATGGTGCAAAACTAAAAAATGCTAAAAAACAATATATCCAGGATGACTGTAGTTATATTGAACAAAGGTAACATGTTATGTATGCTACATGGTGAAAGGTAGATATGTTAAATACAAAGAAATGAACAAATTGTTTTTTAAAAAAAACAAAAAAAAAACAACAAACCTTACCTTTGATCATTTTGCTAATAAATGGCAAAAACTAAATTATGTGCAACCCAAAATTGTGATGTGAGAAGATATAATTCATTCAGCAATACACAAGTCTTCATACAGCTACATTGAGAATAACATTAAAAAATAAAGGTTCTATAAATGCTGCAATTAAAAAATTGTGGGACTGGATTGTTGTGCATTTCTGGCAAAAAAAGGTTATGGACAGATGATAGCTGGTTTGCAATAGGGAACTATGAAATGTACGACAACTGTGTATTTTTGTAGCATTTTTCTAATATGTGGTGACATGCTTTAAAAATGCTTGCAAAAAAAAAATAAAAAAAATTATATATATATATATATATATATATATATATATATATATATATATATATATATATACACACACACACACACGCATTTCTTTAAAGGTTATACTAGCCCTCAAAATAGACCACAATAAGTATGCCTGTTGGGAAGGCTTAGCCAAGTTTTTTTCTATTGTTATTGTGAATATAAATTGGTAATTCTGTGTCAAAAAAAGTGTAAGCCAGAGCAGATGAATTTGTGCCCTTTAACCTGGACAAGTATGCTAAGTGTAGACTGCACCCTTGGGCTTTCCAATTAAGTTAACCATATTAGAACCAATTACCTGTGGCCTTTAAGTGATATTTAGTGTCAAGTATATGTTCTTGAGGTCAGAAGGTCAGACGCATTCTCTTCAGTTAAGTATACCACAGCATATACATTTTTCACATGAAAGAAATATTTCTGATTGCCTTGTATATAACCACTTTGTAATTTAGAAGCCTGGGGCAGCCTGTGATTTAATGTCTCAACTGGCTACGCCGTGCAGTGAAGTAGTAAACTGTGTATATATGAGCTTATGTTCTCATTATCTTTACAGTATACAAGATTTTATTCCATTAAACTGCTTTTACACATAACAATGTTGCTAACCATGAATGAATCATTTCTATTGTACACTCTGAAGATGGAAATTCAGAATTTCAGCAAGCAACCATTCACCATATTTTCTTGGATGCGCAATGTACTTGTATAGAAAAATGATAACATAGGAAACTACAATCTTATCCTTGATCGCATTGTTTCTTAACGCTAAACATATATGATTACAAGAGCTTAGAAATGTACAAATCAAGACGGTAATTGTCACGTTACTAGGTCTTGCAGTAAATTTACTGTTGGTAATAATGATGTTGGTTCTTTATAAAGCATCAATCAAAAACTGAAGCACAATGTCTTTTTACTGCAATATGTGGAAGGGATTAGCCCGAATTTCATTCATTTAGCCGTTATAGTAAAATGCTGCATTTGTTTCGACTTCATTTATGCACCAGCCAAAAACATTAGGCCCGCGGGGTAAGTTCACACGGAGCTTTTTGGTCAGGAATTTGGTCAGGAAACTGACTCAAATTCCTCCTTCAAAAAACGGCTTACCATACAGTCCTATGGTGAGGGTTTTTTAGGTGGAGGAATTTGAGTCAGTTTCCTGACCAAATTCCTGACCAAAAAGCTCCATGTGAACTATGAGGTACACCAAGCCACACCAAAAAAACGCTGCAAAGCATTTTTCACAGAAAGTCCTCTGCAGACTTTCTGCCACTATTATGCCTATACAGAAAATTCTATTGTTTCTGTAGGTATAATTGATATTCTGCAGTTTTCAAAAATGCAGGTGTTTTGGCTGTTGCAGTCTTTATTCTGCAATACGAGGATGGGATTAGCCAGAATCCCATCCACTTTGCAGGTACTATACAATGCAGCATTTAAAATGTTGCATTTTCGCAAAGCTCTGAACGAGTTTTACGTTCAAAATGAGCGGAGCGTAATGCTGTGTGAAGGCTCCCTAAGGGCTAGTTCACACGTGAGTATAAGGGGAGGTTTTGACAGCGGATTTCGCATCCAAAACCTCCCCTTATAATGGTGGTCTATGGAGACCGCCGGGCTTCTTTTCTCCGCTAGCGGCGGGCTGCCGCTAGCGGAGAAAAGAAAGGACATGTCTTTTCTTCAGGCGGAAGCCGCGCAGGCTCAGCCGCGCGGCTTTCGCCCCCGGCAGCTCCCTCCTATGTCGGCTCATTCATTTGAGCCGACAGCAGAGGGTTAAGCCGCGACAGCGATGGTCGCGGCAGGCGGGTTTTGACAAGAGAGAGACGCGGCTCACCGCGGCTCTCTCCGTGTCAAAACCCGCGCGGGCAGTTCACGTGTGAACTAGCCCTAAGGAAATCATTTAGAAAGAGTCCTGTAATTGTCAGGCTTGTAGTATTAGCCAAAATAATAATAATAATAATAATAATAATAATAATAATAATTAATAGGTGAGCTTGTACTGTTGTAAACAACTGCTTAACCAAATGCAGACTGCCCATTGACTTTATAAGTCAGGGCAGTTGGCACCTAACTCTGCAAGAACATACCTGTATATCCTCGCAAAGTTCAGTAGCTGCACAAGATTGTGAAAGCAGGGAGCTGGATGTTATCAATGAGTGCTTTGTATACAGATAGGTCAACACTGTATTGCTATTTTACTCCTAGCTGGAGAGTCATATACCCTGTTGGAGGGTTGAGAACTACAGTAGTTGCTGGACACAGATTATCTATGCAGTTCATGTTAGGAGGTTTTGTTCCTATTGTAACTGGGGCTAATGTATCAGCACAGTTACAGAGGAAATAATCATAAAAAAGTAATGTTAAAATGCCCCCCAAAAGCCCATTATGACCTTATAAAGGGCACAAGTAATTAACCTTAAGGGGGCATAAATAAATAAAAAGATTTAGCGTAAAAATGGTGTATTTTGTTGCATATTTTGCAGAGGTTTCTAAAGGTATAGGAAGTAGAGATGAGCGAACAGTGAAATGTTTGAAGTTCGATTCGAGTAGCCGCTCAATACTCGATAACTCGACTGTTCGATCGAACATTGAATCCCATTATAGTTTATGGGGAATAAATATTCGTTTAGGGGGAAACCAATATTCAACTCAGGAGGGTCACCAAGTCCACTATGACACCCCAGGAAATGATGCCAACACCCTGGAATGCAACTGGGACAGCAGGGGAAGCATGTCTGGGTGCATCTAACATGCCCAAGTCACTGTATTACGTTGGGATCCCTGTCAGCTTGCGATATGCGCAAGCTGACTTTTTCCCATAGGAATGCATTGTCCAGCATTGATTGGCCGAATGCCATACAGAGTACAGCATTCGGCCAATCAACGCTGGCTCTGCCGGAGACTCGTCTGTGAAGAGGTGGAGTCTAAGATCGGACCAGAATGGAGACTGCTGTTGGCCAATCTTAGACTACGCCTCCTCCGGTAGAACCAGCGTTGCTTGGCCAAATACTGTACTCTGTATGGCATTCGGTCAATCAATGCAGGTCAATGCATTCCTATGCCGAGATGTAGCAGTGCTGGCCGTGCGCTCAGCTCGCTACACCAGAGATGCAGCCAAGCTGAGCGCACGGCCAGCACTGCTACACTGGAGATGCGAACTCCTGCTGCATCAGCGTATCTCTGTTGCAGCAGAGCTGAGTGTGCAGCAGGGTTCAGTGCATCTCTGATGCAGCAGAGCTGAGTGTGCCACTATGGGCTATAATACTGTGTGCAAGGGCCACTAAGGGACATAATAATGTGTACAGGGGCCACTAAGAGACATAATGCTGTGTGCAGGGGCCACTAAGGGACATAATACTGTGTGTAGGGCTTACTAAGGGACATAATAGAGTGCGGAGGAGGGGGTCGGTCGAGGTCTTTGGCGTCGGTGTTGGTTGGTCAAAAGTTCACCACGGGGCTCAGCCATTCCTAGTTACACCACTGGTAAGGCCACAGCAAAAGAGCACTGTTGGGAAAAACCGTGACGGCAACGCACCCCATAGCGCTTTAGACAGAAAGTTCTCAGAGATTTCCTCTGTGGAATTTCTGTTACAATTATACCTATAGGGAAACTGCCGCCATTTCCACAGGTATAATTAACATGCTGCAATTTCCAAAACCGTGCCGATTTTGGAAATCAAGGCATGTCTGCACCTCGGTTTTTACTGCAAAGTGGGCATGGGATTCACTAGAATCCTATCCATTTAGCCCTTACTACTGCGATTTTTCCCACGGCGTTTCCATCCCGTAGGGCCTCGGCCTAAAAGTCAGCGTTATATTAGTTTTTCTAAAAGATTTTATTTTTTAAATAGTTATGTGAATAATAAGTGTATTTCTTATTTCTTACAACAGTAAGCTCTAGTCCCTTTTTTTAGTTAGGTTTGCATGAAATGAAGGGTTAAAAGAGACTCTCCGGTTGCTGTTCAGAAATATAGCTTGTTTGCATATTGGAGCTGCAAATATAGAACTGTGGATTACATTATATTAACTGTCTGAGATCAGCCGCACTTTCCGGCTAGTGAGCTCTGGATTGTGTTGTATTCCTTGTGTGACATGTCAAGTCCATGTCCAAGATAACATTAGGATAAGATATGCTGTTAAAGACAAAAAAAAAATGCCATCATGTTTACCATTTTCAAAAAGAATATAGAAGTCGAGAGTCTGCCGAGGCTGTTTCTTAGCACACACCGCAGATACAGTTTCCTAGCAACTCCGGCAGCCGGAGTCATGCTGAGAAGTATCATAGGTTCAAATAAGTGAATGAAAAAATGTCTACCAGTACATAGAAAACAGTGGAAAAATTATTATAGTGCTTTAAAGCTGAAACAGTATTAGAATTACAATTAAGTTTGCCAACATTTTCATACAGATAAATTACAATAAGTGTATCTGATATACCATACAATAATATTTTATTTAGGAGGGGTAAACAAGGGGTACATAAGAAAAAGTTGATAGTAATACATCCAGCATAGTGTTCCAGTTATACATACAAGTAATGTACAGCATCCCCTGGTATGTGGGGGGTCCTGTAACTTAGGAACTGTTTAAGGTGGCAGTCTATGCCACAAGAGCTGTGTATGGAGCACTCTCCATTAGGCATTGTCTATAAGGACAATCTTTGGCATTGTTAATGGGGACTGCATTTGCTTAGGATTTAAGGGCAAGGCTAATATGAAAAATATCATCACTGACTTATAGAAGATTTCCTGAAAGCCTGTTCTAAGAAGTTGGTATTTATTACATGCATTCTCTGTCTCACTAGGTTCACCCACTGAACATGAAATGCACTTTTGTTGTACATAGGTAATAAAATGTGCTAAGTCTCCCCCACACATAGTACCAAAGTTACTTAATAACAGAAGATAATATGGCGATGTCCCTAGATTTTATCAGAAAGAGTAATACCACCAGGCCATACATACTGAGTGTTGTAGACAGTTTCATGTTGAAGCTACCATGACTTGGTTTATATTAGATATTTATTCCACGTCTCTAAAGCTAAGAATTATTTGGTAACTTATTGAAACATATCAGAACCATAACTTCATAGAAAGGAAGTGATGTCAATATCTGTCACTTTGGCCTCTCGGTAGGTTGTAAAGATTAATATTTAAACAGATAGTAAGACATGGTAAAATGATACCACACCAGTGTGACTATGCACAATGTAGATAGTGTGCTTCCACTATTTACAACGCGGTATAAATTACACAACAATGATACATATTCTACAGTATCTTCCAAGAGCCCGCAAAAACGAGACATATTTAATAACCTGACCTGACCTGTAGCTGATAACACTGGCCTCACAATATAAAGTCTCTGTGAGTGTTATGCTGAATATTGATAAAGGGGTTGTCCAGGAGCCTGAAGAAGGTGAAAAATAAGAAAAAAAAACATTCCCACCAGTCCCCGGCTCTCTGGTGTTGCCCACCACAGTACAGTCCTGGGGGCTTGTTCCAGCAGAAGTTCAAGCCGCATGTGAGTACTTAGTCCAATCAGAAGCCTCAGCGGTCACAGGAAAGGACATGGGACAGCACCATTAACATATGAAAGTGATAACCCTTGTCCTTTCCTGTGAATGCTGAGACCAATGAGTCACATGCTGTAAGGACTTCAGCCGGAAAAGCCCCCGGACACTGCTATATGGACTGCGGCGGGATGCAACAGGGACAAGTGAGTAAGTTTATTTTTTTATTTTTCACCTTCTCTGGCCTCCTCCCAGAGATCTGTATTCGTAGACAAGCCCTTTAAAGCTAAACTAATACTGATCTGTGCAAACTTTTACTTATGATAACTATAACTATAACTATAATTATGATATCCTTTTATGACCAGACTTCAAAGGAATTTTCCAAGTAAAGTAAATTATGGCATATTGCTGGGATATGCCATCACATACAAATCACGAGGGTCAGGCTGCCTGTCATTCCTTAAAGGGGTATTCCCAACTAGCCTGTTCACCACCTTGCAGGCTGTATGCTCTGTTCACTTCCTGGTTTTCTGAGTAAATTGGTGGGCGGGGTTTCACTTGCTATCTCACAGTTCTGCTAGCTCTCTTCATAGCAGTACATGTTTGCAGTCAGTAATGAGGGATGGTTGTAAATAAATTAGCATACTATCACTGGAAGATGCATAATATGAAGCTGAAGGAGCAGAGCTGGATTTGTTAGGTGATGAGAATCCCAAACTTGCATGCTACAGGACCACAAGTCAGCTTGCAATATACTGTACTCACTTTTAGGTCTGTGTTTAATGGACTCCCTGTCTCAGCCCTTATCAGCAAAATTCAATTAGCCAACTGACAACTGGAAGAGAAGGAGATAAACATCTCATAAATACAAGCACAGAGCACTCAGCTCCCCCTCCCCTCCATGAGAGCATGGAGCTACATCACTTGTCCTGGGCGGAGAGATAAAGAGCTCAGAAATACAAGCACTGAGCACTCAGCTCCCCCTTCCCTTCTTAGAGCAGGGAGCTACTATCTTGTCCTGGGTGGAGAGATAAGACCATTCCCAGGTCTGTGGTTATGGAAACGCAGTGTAAACAATGAAGTGAAAAATCACAGATAGCGGCCAAACAAAGCAGTTTTGCTTAAGCAATGTATTTAGGAAAAGCCTTAAATCCACATAAACTAGCAGTACAGATAGGATCCTTTAGATGAGACAACCCCTTTAAGATAAAAGGGACTGCTCTCATTTTCTATTTCAGAGATAGCAGAGTTGCTAGGGCTGCTTTAGCACTGTATTGTCTTCACAGTTTTACCTGTTTTTCCATAGTTAAGGGGGTTGTCTAGACACTTTAATTCACTTTGGCTGGCAGATTTTCTTATGCAGGACTGGTTGGGGGGGGGGGGGGGTCACACGATTGGAACCAGCCCACTTTCCCTGGGTCGCTCTCTCCTGTTTTCAAAGGTATTACCAGCGCCGCACCTCCCATGAGGCGACCTGAAGCGAGCGCTTCAGGCGGCGCTATGCCAGGGCCTCAGGGAGGGCGGCATTTTTGCTAACCTAAGCCAGTCCAGGACAAGCTGTCCTGGACTGGCTTAGCACCGAGCGGTGGTTTGGGGAGGCCACTGGAGCAGCGCTGCTCCAGCAGCCTCCCCTCACGCTCAGGCAGAGCGCAGGCAGTCTCCGGGCCTGCTCTCTGCCGGCGAACGGCGCTAAGCCATGCCCCCTCCACTAAGCCACGCCCACTCAGCTAAGCCACACCTCCTATCCGCCCCCTCCCCCAGACTGCTTTCTGCAGTTCCCCTCGGGCGGCGAAGGGGGCTGGTTCACCCCTGGGTATTACCTATAGTCAGCCAGACCCCACATCACAAATAAATACCTGTGAAAATGGTAGAAGGGAGGAGGAGGCAGTGTGACCCATTTTGTAATGGGACGAGGGGCTTCAAGTTAAACTACTGGCTGTGACATCACTGACTGTTGTACTAAGCTACGAAATCACTTTATAAGCATCTTTGTAATGCCTATGCATCTGTATCAGTTTTGGTTCACCACTGTGTTTATTATACCTGTTCTGTGACCTAAATGATCATATTATTCCCACACTATGACATCACTGTATGAAATTAACCTTTCCTATGACTTCGCTAACTTAATCTATGCACTGAGATATCCTGTAAAAATATAACATTATATCCAAGGTGCACGTTCTCAGAAGTATCAGTTGGCCCTAGACCCAGACAGGGCCTCAATGTCCCCTCTGCTCCATAATACACTTCCACTATGGTTAGGAGTCACATTAAAGATTCTACTTTTGGGCCTAGGTGCTTCAAGTTATGTCTTTGCATGTACTGTAACATAGCTGTAAGAATTCATTCTCAGGAGTAACAGTAAACACATTCCAAAGACAAAATGTAAGTACAGCATGTAAAGTACAGATGTTGAAGCCATATCTGGGATTTTGGTCAGGTACATTGGTCTCATACATTTGCATTGCTGTACCTGTCCATAAGCCTCTGCTTGTGTTGGACATTTACAGTGAATAAAGTATATTGCTAGTAGGGGGAGAATGATTGAATGATAGGATATATTTTGTTATACTGCATCCGAGCAGATCCTAAATAACCGCTAATGATAATGCTAGAACATAAAGAGTAAATCAGATTCATTTTCAAAAACTACAAGATTATACATTTAGACTGATATTAAATGTATAATTACTAAAACTACTTTTGCTGCCTGAGGTTATTATGAAACTTAAGAACCATGGTTGGTATCACTGACAACAAGATCATGTTGACAATCATAAAACAGGAATAACTGTAGATTATCTAATATTAATTTGTTGAAGTACACCTATCATTTCAATTTAATAAGATACCCCGGGGCTTTTTGAGTAACACATCAGAAGGCTAAAATTGCACCTATACTGCATAATTACAATACAATACAGAGTATCATTTACACTATAATCATTTCTCCTTCCTAAACTCAGTTGACTGATAGTTAAAACATATGTAATTTGTCAAATTAAGGCAAACCATAAAATACATGAAAATAGTGTAGCAAAATGTTTAAAATAGAAATATTAAATAAATTTTTTTATGGTTTTAATTTTATAATTGTCATTAGAGTATAATTTGTCATTTATTCATTCTTTGTTTAGGAGTCCAATGGGTCCTATTAAATGATTGACAGCTCTCCATGTATAAAGATAGCCATGCACATTTTATAGCAGTAGGTTGAAAAACTTCAATGAACGATTGCTTATCAATCATTTTACAGATGTAGCCATATTTAAGTCTACATTGGCTGTTATAGTCTTTCAAACTAAATGTTCTTTTAAAGAAAAGTTATTCATGTTTGAAAGACTTTGTTGTAAGTTATAGCATAGTTATAAAAAAAACCCTAAATATTCAAATCACCGCTCTTTCTTTACACTTGAAATAAAAAGCTATCGAAACATCATATATTCCCCAAAAGGGTATAACTAAAAAGTACATCTGCAAAAAAAAAAAGTAAATCTGCAAAAAAATCAGATAACTTATGCATACTGTAAGGGAATTGTAAGAGGAGCAATTCCCTAGTAGCCGAGGGGCAGAACAAGACAGTGAGCCCTAAGCTGAACCCCCCCCCCTCCCTGCTGTCCCTTCCTACTTGCCGGTCCTGTCCTAAGCAACAGGCGACAACTGGTCAATAAGCCCTTCCTATATGTGTGACAACACAGAACGTAGACAAGACAAACAACAACAAAGGGAGGTCGGCTAGCCAAGGGTTTGGTAACAGTCGAGCAACGCAGTACGGAAATGAGATACAAGAGAATAGTCAAAGGTAAGCCAGGGGTCAGAGTTCAGTAATAAAATAGTAGCAGAAAGAGGAGCTAGAAAGAACAAAGTCTGAGGAGAGAGTCACAATAGCCAGCAAGCCTGTGTGGGCTGATAGCCTGTATATAGAAAGCCCATGACCTGCCTTGATTGTTAAACAGGCTGTCAATCACACAGGCAAGGCTAGAATTAACTATTTTAGGAACAGCGGTTAACAAGGTGCAGGATATGGGTGTGGTGGAATTTCAATTACAGAGGATAGATAATAGAGCAGTGTTCACACAGTGCAATGAAAAACTCTAAGCATCAGACTGAACACGGGTCCCTCGCCACAGCATGCAAGTGGAGGCTAGCGCAGAGACCCGAACAAGCAAAGACATTACACATACAAGATTTTTTTTTTCTTTTTGCGAGATATTTTAACGTGTTAAATATATATATATATATATATATATATATATATATATATATATATAAATTTGGCATCTCTGGCTGCACAATAAATACTGTAAAAACAAAGTCCATAAGAAAGTCACACAAACAGAGTTTTTCTCCAATTCCACCCCATTCTGAATTTTTTTTCAGAGTCTCAGTACATCATTCAGAATGTTAAATAGTAAGATTACAAAGTACAATTTGTCCTGTAACCTTTAAGCCTTTACATGGCTCTGTGAATGGAAAAATAACAAAGCTTGGGGGTTTGAAAGGTGGGGAGTCAAAAACAAAAATTGGGCCTTTGCTAGAAGCTGAGCAGCCATGAGCTAGCATGAAGCAGTGCTGCAGACCTAAAACAACGAGCTAGTGAAACGCACTGAAGATCTCTGCAGCAGGAGAGATGAACTGAACCGGCAGATCCAGAAGGAGGAGCAGAATGAGCTGTAGAATGATATCCTGATCCTGACAGAGAAACTGTCTGGAGTCAACATTAGAGATGAGCGAACAGTGTTCTATCGAACTCATGTTCGATCGGATATTAGGCTGTTCGGCATGTTCGAATCGAATCGAACACCGCGTGGTAAAGTGCGCCATTACTCGATTCCCCTCCCACCTTCCCTGGCGCCTTTTTTGCTCCAATAACAGCGCAGGGTAGGTGGGACAGGAACTACGACACCGGTGACGTTGAGAAAAGTAGGCAAAACCCATTGGCTGCCGAAAACATGTGACCTCTAATTTAAAAGAACAGCGCCGCCCAGGTTCGCGTCATTCTGAGCTTGCAATTCACCGAGGACGGAGGTTTCCGTCCAGCTAGCTAGGGCTTAGATTCTGGGTAGGCAGGGACAGGCTAGATAGGAAGGAGAAGACAACCACAACAGCTCTTATAAGAGCTAAATTCCAGGGAGAAGCTTGTCAGTGTAAAGTGGCACTGACGGGCTCAATCGCCGCAACCCAGCTTTCCCAGGATCCTGAATGGAATACACTGTCAGTGTATTCCCGTATACCCGATATATACCCCGATACCCGTTCCAACGGTGTGCCCCCCCACCTTCACCCCAGAAATACCCTGCAAGTCCCCTAGCAATAGAATTGGGGCTATATACACCCACAATTTTTACTACTGGTATACAGTGCCATTGTCTGACTGGGAATTCAAAGAATATATTGGGAATACAAATACCCTCATTTCTTGCTACTGCCATATAGTGCCAGTGTCTGACTGGTAATTCAAAGAATATATTGGGGTTACGTGCACCCACAATTTTTACTACTGGTATACAGTGCCATTGTCTGACTGGGAATTCAAAGAATATATTGGGAATACAAATACCCTCATTTCTTGCTACTGCCATATAGTGCCAGTGTCTGACTGGGAATTCAAAGAATATATTGGGGTTACGTGCACCCACAATTTTTACTACTGGTATACAGTGCCATTGTCTGACTGGGAATTCAAAGAATATATTGGGAATACAAATACCCTCATTTCTTGCTACTGCCATATAGTGCCAGTGTCTGACTGGGAATTCAAAGAATATATTGGGGTTACGTGCACCCACAATTTTTACTACTGGTATACAGTGCCATTGTCTGACTGGGAATTCAAAGAATATATTGGGAATACAAATACCCTCATTTCTTGCTACTGCCATATAGTGCCAGTGTCTGACTGGGAATTCAAAGAATATATTGGGGTTACGTGCACCCACAATTTTTACTACTGGTATACAGTGCCATTGTCTGACTGGGAATTCAAAGAATATATTGGGAATACAAATACCCTCATTTCTTGCTACTGCCATATAGTGCCAGTGTCTGACTGGGAATTCAAAGAATATATTGGGGTTACGTGCACTCACAATTTTTACTACTGGTATACAGTGCCATTGTCTGACTGGGAATTCAAAGAATATATTGGGGTTATAAATACCCTCATTTCTTGCTACTGCCATATAGTGCCAGTTTCTGACTGGTAATTCAAAGAATATATTGGGGTTACGTGCACCCACAATTTTTACTACTGGTATACAGTGCCATTGTCTGACTGGGAATTCAAAGAATATATTGGGGTTATAAATACCCTCATTTCTTGCTACTGCCATATAGTGCCAGTTTCTGACTGGTAATTCAAAGAATATATTGTGGTTACGTGCACCCACAATTTTTACTACTGGTATACAGTGCCATTGTCTGACTGGGAATTCAAAGAATATATTGGGAATACAAATACCCTCATTTCTTGCTACTGCCATATAGTGCCAGTGTCTGACTGGGAATTCAAAGAATATATTGGGGTTACGTGCACCCACAATTTTTACTACTGGTATACAGTGCCATTGTCTGACTGGGAATTCAAAGAATATATTGGGAATACAAATACCCTCATTTCTTGCTACTGCCATATAGTGCCAGTGTCTGACTGGGAATTCAAAGAATATATTGGGAATACAAATACCCTCATTTCTTGCTACTGCCATATAGTGCCAGTTTCTGACTGGTAATTCAAAGAATATATTGGGGTTACGTGCACCCACAATTTTTACTACTGGTATACAGTGCCATTGTCTGACTGGGAATTCAAAGAATATATTGGGGTTATAAATACCCTCATTTCTTGCTACTGCCACATAGTGCCAGTTTCTGACTGGTAATTCAAAGAATATATTGGGGTTACGTGCACCCACAATTTTTACTACTGGTATACAGTGCCATTGTCTGACTGGGAATTCAAAGAATATATTGGGGTTATAAATACCCTCATTTCTTGCTACTGCCATATAGTGCCAGTTTCTGACTGGTAATTCAAAGAATATATTGTGGTTACGTGCACCCACAATTTTTACTACTGGTATACAGTGCCATTGTCTGACTGGGAATTCAAAGAATATATTGGGAATACAAATACCCTCATTTCTTGCTACTGCCATATAGTGCCAGTGTCTGACTGGGAATTCAAAGAATATATTGGGGTTACGTGCACCCACAATTTTTACTACTGGTATACAGTGCCATTGTCTGACTGGGAATTCAAAGAATATATTGGGAATACAAATACCCTCATTTCTTGCTACTGCCATATAGTGCCAGTGTCTGACTGGGAATTCAAAGAATATATTGGGGTTACGTGCACCCACAATTTTTACTACTGGTATACAGTGCCATTGTCTGACTGGGAATTCAAAGAATATATTGGGAATACAAATACCCTCATTTCTTGCTACTGCCATATAGTGCCAGTGTCTGACTGGGAATTCAAAGAATATATTGGGGTTACGTGCACCCACAATTTTTACTACTGGTATACAGTGCCATTGTCTGACTGGGAATTCAAAGAATATATTGGGAATACAAATACCCTCATTTCTTGCTACTGCCATATAGTGCCAGTGTCTGACTGGGAATTCAAAGAATATATTGGGGTTACGTGCACCCACAATTTTTACTACTGGTATACAGTGCCATTGTCTGACTGGGAATTCAAAGAATATATTGGGGTTATAAATACCCTCATTTCTTGCTACTGCCATATAGTGCCAGTTTCTGACTGGTAATTCAAAGAATATATTGGGGTTACGTGCACCCACAATTTTTACTACTGGTATACAGTGCCATTGTCTGACTGGGAATTCAAAGAATATATTGGGGTTATAAATACCCTCATTTCTTGCTACTGCCATATAGTGCCAGTTTCTGACTGGTAATTCAAAGAATATATTGTGGTTACGTGCACCCACAATTTTTACTACTGGTATACAGTGCCATTGTCTGACTGGGAATTCAAAGAATATATTGGGAATACAAATACCCTCATTTCTTGCTACTGCCATATAGTGCCAGTGTCTGACTGGGAATTCAAAGAATATATTGGGGTTACGTGCACCCACAATTTTTACTACTGGTATACAGTGCCATTGTCTGACTGGGAATTCAAAGAATATATTGGGAATACAAATACCCTCATTTCTTGCTACTGCCATATAGTGCCAGTGTCTGACTGGGAATTCAAAGAATATATTGGGGTTACGTGCACCCACAATTTTTACTACTGGTATACAGTGCCATTGTCTGACTGGGAATTCAAAGAATATATTGGGAATACAAATACCCTCATTTCTTGCTACTGCCATATAGTGCCAGTGTCTGACTGGGAATTCAAAGAATATATTGGGGTTACGTGCACCCACAATTTTTACTACTGGTATACAGTGCCATTGTCTGACTGGGAATTCAAAGAATATATTGGGAATACAAATACCCTCATTTCTTGCTACTGCCATATAGTGCCAGTGTCTGACTGGGAATTCAAAGAATATATTGGGGTTACGTGCACCCACAATTTTTACTACTGGTATACAGTGCCATTGTCTGACTGGGAATTCAAAGAATATATTGGGAATACAAATACCCTCATTTCTTGCTACTGCCATATAGTGCCAGTGTCTGACTGGGAATTCAAAGAATATATTGGGGTTACGTGCACCCACAATTTTTACTACTGGTATACAGTGCCATTGTCTGACTGGGAATTCAAAGAATATATTGGGAATACAAATACCCTCATTTCTTGCTACTGCCATATAGTGCCAGTGTCTGACTGGGAATTCAAAGAATATATTGGGGTTACGTGCACCCACAATTTTTACTACTGGTATACAGTGCCATTGTCTGACTGGGAATTCAAAGAATATATTGGGAATACAAATACCCTCATTTCTTGCTACTGCCATATAGTGCCAGTGTCTGACTGGGAATTCAAAGAATATATTGGGAATACAAATACCCTCATTTCTTGCTACTGCCATATAGTGCCAGTTTCTGACTGGTAATTCAAAGAATATATTGGGGTTACGTGCACCCACAATTTTTACTACTGGTATACAGTGCCATTGTCTGACTGGGAATTCAAAGAATATATTGGGGTTATAAATACCCTCATTTCTTGCTACTGCCATATAGTGCCAGTTTCTGACTGGTAATTCAAAGAATATATTGGGGTTACGTGCACCCACAATTTTTACTACTGGTATACAGTGCCATTGTCTGACTGGGAATTCAAAGAATATATTGGGGTTATAAATACCCTCATTTCTTGCTACTGCCATATAGTGCCAGTTTCTGACTGGTAATTCAAAGAATATATTGTGGTTACGTGCACCCACAATTTTTACTACTGGTATACAGTGCCATTGTCTGACTGGGAATTCAAAGAATATATTGGGAATACAAATACCCTCATTTCTTGCTACTGCCATATAGTGCCAGTGTCTGACTGGGAATTCAAAGAATATATTGGGGTTACGTGCACCCACAATTTTTACTACTGGTATACAGTGCCAATTTCTAACTAGGAATTCAAAATGCGCAAGGCTCCCGGAAAGGGACGTGGACGAGGCCGTGGGCGAGGTCGGGGGAATGGTTCTGGGGAGCAAGGTAGCAGTGAAGCCACAGGGCGTCCCGTGCCTACTCCTGTGGGGCAGCAAGCATTGCGCCACTCCACAGTGCCAGGGTTGCTTGCCACATTAACTAAACTGCAGGGTACAAACCTTAGTAGGCCCGAGAACCAGGAACAGGTCTTGCAATGGCTGTCAGAGAACGCTTACAGCACATTGTCCAGCAGCCAGTCAGACTCTGCCTCCTCTCCTCCTATTACCCAACAGTCTTGTCTTCCTTCCTCCCAAAATTCCGAAGCTTTACAGAACAATAACCCAAACTGTCCCTGCTCCCCAGAGCTGTTCTCCGCTCCTTTCATTGTCCCTCAACCTGCCTCTCCACGTCACGATTCCACGAACCTAACAGAGGAGCATCTGTGTCCAGATGCTCAAACACTAGAGTCTCCTCCATCTCCGTTCGATTTGGTGGTGGATGACCAGCAACCCACCCTCATCGACGATGATGTGACGCAGTTGCCGTCAGGGCATCCAGTTGACCGGCGCATTGTGCGGGAGGAGGAGATGAGACAGGAGTTGGAAGAGGAAGTGGTGGATGATGAGGACACTGACCCGACCTGGACAGGGGGGATGTCAAGCGGGGAAAGTAGTGTGGATGTTGAGGCAGGTGCAGCACCAAAAAGGGTAGCTAGAGGCAGAGGCAGAGGTCAGCAGCTTAGGCGAAGCCAGGCCACACCCGGAATCTCCCAAGATGTTCCAGTTCGTACCCAGCCCCGAAAAACTCCCACCTCGAGGGCACGTTTCTCGAAGGTGTGGAGTTTTTTCAAGGAATGCGCCGAGGACAGATATAGTGTTGTCTGCACAATTTGCCTCTCGAAATTGATTAGGGGCTCTGAGAAGAGCAACCTGTCCACCACTTCAATGCGCCGTCATTTGGAATCCAAGCACTGGAATCAGTGGCAGGCAGCAACGGCAGGACAAAGGCCGCCTGCCGTTCACGCCACTGCCACTGCCTCTGCCACTGCCTCTGCCTCTGCCACTGCCACTGCTGACTGTGCTGGCGATGCACTCCAGAGGACGAGCCAGGACACCACTTCATCTGCCTCCGCCACTTTGTTGACTTCTCCCTCATCCTCCCCTGTTCCTGTCTTATCTCCTTCTCCTGCACCATCAAAGGCACCATCAGGCGCTTCTTTACAACAACCCACCATCTCTCAGACATTGGAGCGGCGGCAGAAATACACTGCTAACCACCCACACGCGCAAGCCTTGAACGCCAACATCGCTAAACTGCTGGCCCAGGAGATGTTGGCGTTCCGGCTTGTTGAAACTCCCGCCTTCCTGGACCTGATGGCAACTGCGGCACCTCGCTATGCCGTCCCTAGCCGTCACTACTTCTCCCGGTGTGCCGTCCCCGCCTTGCACCAGCACGTGTCACTCAACATCAGGCGGGCCCTTAGTTCCGCGCTTTGCACAAAGGTCCACTTGACCACCGACGCGTGGACAAGTGCATGCGGACAGGGACGCTACATTTCACTGACGGCACACTGGGTGAATGTAGTTGAGGCTGGGACTGCTTCCCAAACTGGCCCGGTGTACCTCGTCTCCCCGCCTAACATTCCTGGCAGGGACACGAGAAGAACACCCCCCTCCTCCTCCTCCTCTACCTCCTCCACCTCCGCCACCGCCTCCTCCTCCGCCACCGCCTCCTCCTCCGCTGTTAGATTGACCCCAGCTACGAGTTGGAAACGTTGCAGCACTGGCGTTGGTAGACGTCAGCAGGCTGTGCTGAAGCTGATCAGCTTGGGGGACAGACAGCACACTGCCTCCGAGGTGAGGGATGCCCTCCTCGATGAGACGGCAATATGGTTTGAGCCGCTGCACCTGGGCCCAGGCATGGTCGTTTGTGATAACGGCCGGAACCTGGTAGCAGCTCTGGAGCTTGCCGGACTCCAACATGTTCCATGCCTGGCCCACGTCTTCAACCTAGTGGTGCAACGTTTCCTAAAGAGCTACCCCAATGTTCCAGAGCTACTGGTGAAAGTGCGGCGCATGTGCGCCCACTTTCGCAAGTCGACAGTAGCCGCTGCTAGCTTAAAATCTCTCCAGCAACGCCTGCATGTGCCACAACACCGGCTTTTGTGCGACGTCCCCACACGCTGGAACTCAACGTTTCAGATGTTGAATAGAGTGGTTGAGCAGCAGAGACCTTTGATGGAATACCAGCTACAAAACCCTAGGGTGCCACAAAGTCAGCTGCCTCAGTTTCACATCCATGAGTGGCCATGGATGAGAGACCTTTGTGACATCCTACGGGTCTTTGAGGAGTCCACAAGGAGGGTGAGCTCTGAGGATGCGATGGTGAGCCTTACAATCCCGCTCTTGTGTGTTCTGAGAGAATCCCTGATTGACATCAGGGATAACTCAGATCACACAGAGGAGTTAGGGATAGCATCCGATCCGTCACAGCTGGAGAGTAGGTCCACACATCTGTCCGCTTCACTGCGTTTAATGGAGGAGGAGGAGGAGGAGGAGGAGGAAGAAGAGTTGTCCGATGATGTGATGGTGATACAGGAGGCTTCCGGGCAACTTCGAATCGTCCCATTGTTGCAGCGCGGATGGGTAGACATGGAGGATGAGGAGGAAATGGAGATTGAACTTTCCGGTGGGGCCAGAGGAGTCATGCCAACTAACACTGTGGCAGACATGGCTGAGTTCATGTTGGGGTGCTTTACAACCGACAAGCGTATTGTCAAAATCATGGAGGACAACCAGTACTGGATCTTTGCTATCCTTGACCCCCGGTATAAAAACAACATCTCGTCTTTTATTCCGGTAGAGGGGAGGGCCAATCGCATCAATGCTTGCCACAGGCAATTGGTGCAGAATATGATGGAGATGTTTCCAGCATGTGACGTTGGCGGCAGGGAGGGCAGTTCCTCCAGTAGGCAACCAAGTTCTCACCGGTCCACACAAACGAGGGGCACACTGTCTAAGGTCTGGGACACCTTGATGGCACCCCCTCGCCAAAGTGCCGCCACAGAGGGTCCTAGTGTCACCAGGCGTGAGAAGTATAGGCGCATGTTGCGGGAATACCTTTCCGACCACAGCCCTGTCCTCTCCGACCCCTCTGCGCCCTACACGTATTGGGTGTCGAAGTTGGACCTGTGGCTTGAACTTGCCCTATATGCCTTGGAGGTGCTGTCCTGTCCTGCCGCCAGCGTCCCATCTGAGAGGGTGTTCAGTGCAGCCGGTGGCATCATCACTGACAAGCGCACCCGTCTGTCAGCTGAGAGTGCCGACCGGCTCACTTTGATAAAAATGAACCACCACTGGATAGAGCCTTCATTTTTGTGCCCACCTGTGTAAAGCACCCCAACATGAAACTCCATGTCTGTACTCAACCTCTCCAATTCCTCCGCATCCTCATACTCATCCACCATAAGCGTTGCACAATTCTGCTAATACTAGGCTCCCTCCAACATGATTTCCCCCAACTCTGCTGGTTAGAGGCTCCCTCCACCCTGATTTCCACCAACTCTGCTGGTTAGAGGCTCCCTCCACCCTGCTTTCCCACAACTCTGCTGGTTAGAGGCTCCCTCCACCATGAATTTGCCCAAACTGGGCTGTTTAGAGGCTCCCTCCACCATGAATTGGTCCAAACTGGGGTTTTTAGAGGCTCCCTCCACCATGAATTGGTCCAAACTTGGCTGTTTAGAGGCTCCCTCCACCATGAATTGGTCCAAACTGGGGTGGTTAGAGGCTCCCTCCACCATTAATTGGTCCAAACTGGGCTGGTTAGAGGCTCCCTCCACCATTAATTGGTCCAAACTGGGCTGGTTAGAGGCTCCCTCCACCATGAATTGGTCCAAACTGGGGTTTTTAGAGGCTCCCTCCACCATGAATTGGTCCAAACTTGGCTGTTTAGAGGCTCCCTCCACCATTAATTGGTCCAAACTGGGCTGGTTAGAGGCTCCCTCCACCATGAATTGGTCCAAACTGGGTTTTTTAGAGGCTCCCTCCACCATGAATTTGCCCAAACTGGGCTGTTTAGAGGCTCCCTCCACCATGAATTGGTCCAAACTGGGCTGGTTAGAGGCTCCCTCCACCATGAATTTCCCAAAACTTGGCTGTTTAGAGGCTCCCTCCACCATTAATTGGTCCAAACTGGGCTGGTTAGAGGCTCCCTCCACCATGAATTTGCCCAAACTGGGCTGTTTAGAGGCTCCCTCCACCATGAATTTGCCCAAACTGGGCTGTTTAGAGGCTCCCTCCACCATGAATTGGTCCAAACTGGGTTTTTTAGAGGCTCCCTCCACCATGAATTGGTCCAAACTGGGCTGTTTAGAGGCTCCCTCCACCATGAATTTGCCCAAACTGGGCTGTTTAGCGGCTCCCTCCACCATGAATTTGCCCAAACTGGGCTGGTTAGAGGCTCCCTCCACCATGAATTTGCCCAAACTGGGCTGGTTAGAGGCTCCCTCCACCATGAATTGGTCCAAACTGGGGTTTTTAGAGGCTCCCTCCACCATGAATTGGTCCAAACTTGGCTGTTTAGAGGCTCCCTCCACCATGAATTGGTCCAAACTGGGCTGGTTAGAGGCTCCCTCCACCATTAATTGGTCCAAACTGGGCTGGTTAGAGGCTCCCTCCACCATTAATTGGTCCAAACTGGGCTGGTTAGAGGCTCCCTCCACCATGAATTGGTCCAAACTGGGCTGTTTAGAGGCTCCCTCCACCATGAATTTGCCCAAACTGGGCTGGTTAGAGGCTCCCTCCACCATGAATTGGTCCAAACTGGGCTGTTTAGAGGCTCCCTCCACCATGAATTTGCCCAAACTGGGCTGTTTAGCGGCTCCCTCCACCATTAATTGGTCCAAACTGGGCTGGTTAGAGGCTCCCTCCACCATGAATTTGCCCAAACTGGGCTGGTTAGAGGCTCCCTCCACCATGAATTGGTCCAAACTGGGGTTTTTAGAGGCTCCCTCCACCATGAATTGGTCCAAACTTGGCTGTTTAGAGGCTCCCTCCACCATGAATTGGTCCAAACTGGGGTGGTTAGAGGCTCCCTCCACCATTAATTGGTCCAAACTGGGCTGGTTAGAGGCTCCCTCCACCATTAATTGGTCCAAACTGGGCTGGTTAGAGGCTCCCTCCACCATTAATTGGTCCAAACTGGGCTGGTTAGAGGCTCCCTCCACCATGAATTGGTCCAAACTGGGCTGTTTAGAGGCTCCCTCCACCATGAATTTGCCCAAACTGGGCTGGTTAGAGGCTCCCTCCACCATGAATTGGTCCAAACTGGGCTGTTTAGAGGCTCCCTCCACCATGAATTTGCCCAAACTGGGCTGTTTAGCGGCTCCCTCCACCATTAATTGGTCCAAACTGGGCTGGTTAGAGGCTCCCTCCACCATGAATTTGCCCAAACTGGGCTGGTTAGAGGCTCCCTCCACCATGAATTGGTCCAAACTGGGGTTTTTAGAGGCTCCCTCCACCATGAATTGGTCCAAACTTGGCTGTTTAGAGGCTCCCTCCACCATGAATTGGTCCAAACTGGGGTGGTTAGAGGCTCCCTCCACCATTAATTGGTCCAAACTGGGCTGGTTAGAGGCTCCCTCCACCATTAATTGGTCCAAACTGGGCTGGTTAGAGGCTCCCTCCACCATTAATTGGTCCAAACTGGGCTGGTTAGAGGCTCCCTCCACCATTAATTGGTCCAAACTGGGCTGGTTAGAGGCTCCCTCCACCATGAATTTGCCCAAACTGGGCTGTTTAGAGGCTCCCTCCACCATGAATTTGCCCAAACTGGGCTGGTTAGAGGCTCCCTCCACCATGAATTGGTCCAAACTGGGGGTTTTAGAGGCTCCCTCCACCATGAATTGGTCCAAACTTGGCTGTTTAGAGGCTCCCTCCACCATGAATTGGTCCAAACTGGGGTGGTTAGAGGCTCCCTCCACCATTAATTGGTCCAAACTGGGCTGGTTAGAGGCTCCCTCCACCATTAATTGGTCCAAACTGGGCTGGTTAGAGGCTCCCTCCACCATGAATTTGCCCAAACTGGGCTGGTTAGAGGCTCCCTCCACCATGAATTGGTCCAAACTGGGGTTTTTAGAGGCTCCCTCCACCATGAATTGGTCCAAACTTGGCTGTTTAGAGGCTCCCTCCACCATTAATTGGTCCAAACTGGGCTGGTTAGAGGCTCCCTCCACCATGAATTGGTCCAAACTGGGTTTTTTAGAGGCTCCCTCCACCATGAATTTGCCCAAACTGGGCTGTTTAGAGGCTCCCTCCACCATGAATTGGTCCAAACTGGGCTGGTTAGAGGCTCCCTCCACCATGAATTTCCCAAAACTTGGCTGTTTAGAGGCTCCCTCCACCATTAATTGGTCCAAACTGGGCTGGTTAGAGGCTCCCTCCACCATGAATTTGCCCAAACTGGGCTGTTTAGAGGCTCCCTCCACCATGAATTGGTCCAAACTGGGTTTTTTAGAGGCTCCCTCCACCATGAATTGGTCCAAACTGGGCTGTTTAGCGGCTCCCTCCACCATGAATTTGCCCAAACTGGGCTGTTTAGCGGCTCCCTCCACCATTAATTGGTCCAAACTGGGCTGGTTAGAGGCTCCCTCCACCATGAATTTGCCCAAACTGGGCTGGTTAGAGGCTCCCTCCACCATGAATTGGTCCAAACTGGGGTTTTTAGAGGCTCCCTCCACCATGAATTGGTCCAAACTTGGCTGTTTAGAGGCTCCCTCCACCATGAATTGGTCCAAACTGGGGTGGTTAGAGGCTCCCTCCACCATTAATTGGTCCAAACTGGGCTGGTTAGAGGCTCCCTCCACCATTAATTGGTCCAAACTGGGCTGGTTAGAGGCTCCCTCCACCATTAATTGGTCCAAACTGGGCTGGTTAGAGGCTCCCTCCACCATTAATTGGTCCAAACTGGGCTGGTTAGAGGCTCCCTCCACCATGAATTGGTCCAAACTGGGCTGTTTAGAGGCTCCCTCCACCATGAATTTGCCCAAACTGGGCTGGTTAGAGGCTCCCTCCACCATGAATTGGTCCAAACTGGGGTTTTTAGAGGCTCCCTCCACCATGAATTGGTCCAAACTTGGCTGTTTAGAGGCTCCCTCCACCATGAATTGGTCCAAACTGGGGTGGTTAGAGGCTCCCTCCACCATTAATTGGTCCAAACTGGGCTGGTTAGAGGCTCCCTCCACCATTAATTGGTCCAAACTGGGCTGGTTAGAGGCTCCCTCCACCATGAATTTGCCCAAACTAGGCTGGTTAGAGGCTCCCTCCACCATGAATTGGTCCAAACTGGGTTTTTTAGAGGCTCCCTCCACCATGAATTTGCCCAAACTGGGCTGGTTAGAGGCTCCCTCCACCATGAATTGGTCCAAACTGGGTTTTTTAGAGGCTCCCTCCACCATGAATTTGCCCACACTGGGCTGGTTAGAGGCTTCCTCCACCATGAATTGGTCCAAACTGGGGTTTTTAGAGGCTCCCTCCACCATGAATTTGCCCAAACTGGGGTGTTTAGAGGCTCCCTCCACCATGAATTTGCCCAAACTCTGCTGGTTAGAGGCTCAATCCACCCTGATTTTCAAAACAAATGTTGGTGCCAACCTCAACTTACTACAAGGGCCAAATTCACTGCTGGTGACAAGCTCTCCTCACTGCAAGTGCCAAATACACATGTTTCAAGGTGTTTTCCTACTGTCAGAGAGGTGGTATTGAGTGTGTAAAGTGTGTAGTTGTTAGGCTGTGATGTTGGGGTAATAGAGGGTCTTTGGTGTGTTAGATGCCCCCAGACATGCTTCCCCTGCTGTCCCAGTGTCATTCCAGAGGTGTTGGCATCATTTCCTGGGGTGTCATAGTGGACTTGGTGACCCTCCAGACACGGATTTGGGTTTCCCCCTTAACGAGTATCTGTTCCCCATAGACTATAATGGGGTTCGAAACCCGTTCGAACACACGAACATTGAGCGGCTGTTCGAATCGAATTTCGAACCTCGAACATTTTAGTGTTCGCTCATCTCTAGTCAACATAAGTCCAGCCAGGAAGGTGGTGTCAAGAAACGAGTTAGATAAAACCATTGCAGAAATACAAACTGCATATGTGGAGATCCTGGAGATCAGATTTTCAGACGTAACTGAATGTCCTGAAGAGGGAGGCGGGCAGTCATGGGCACTAGGCACTGAAGTACGAGGAAATCCCTCCTGGAGTGTTGGACTCACCTTTCAGGACTTGGAGGTGAGAT
Source organism: Leptodactylus fuscus (assembly GCF_031893055.1). NCBI lineage: Eukaryota > Metazoa > Chordata > Amphibia > Anura > Leptodactylidae > Leptodactylus > Leptodactylus fuscus. The sequence goes on from NC_134267.1 coordinate 84,180,079, forward strand.
AACAGTTTGTGTATTATAGTATTTTTATGTGGCGCTTTAATTTATCAGAAAGCTTTTCAACACTCCTGGACAAAAAGAAGAAAAAAACCGAAAATCTAAAAATTCCCTTGGAAGGGGTTACCTGATGACTGCTTGGTTCCCCTTGCTCTGTATCATACTGTCTGCAAATTGGACTGTAAGGCAACAGGTTGCTGTAAAAAATGAAGTGACACTATCTCCTGACTGCACATTGTAAAGATGTGCAAGAAATATGTCAGTTTTGTACAGAAGGTAAAATTTGAAATCTACTACTAACTAGGATACAAATGTATTCTCATTCTAAGCTAACGTCTGCACCTCAATACTTATTGCAAAAGTCTGTCACTCATCATATAAAAGGTCACTTCCTTACCTGGAAACTTACATTTTTTGTGCGATTTTGTGACATTTACATACTAATACTAACACTTGCGATACTTTCTCTTTCTATACTATACAGGTATTTACAAACATTTCAGATTTTCTTTTGCTTCTAGAAGAAAATTGAATTTTCAAAGATTATTACTTAATAACTAGAGATGAGCGAACACTAAAATGTTCGAGGTTCAAAATTCGATTCGAACAGCCGCTCACTGTTCGAGTGTTCGAATGGGTTTCGAAACCCATTATAGTCTATGGGGAACATAAACTCGTTAAGGGGGAAACCCAAATTCGTGTCTGGAGGGTCACCAAGTCCACTATGACACCCCAGGAAATGATACCAACACCCTGGAATGACACTGGGACAGCAGGGGAAGCATGTCTGGGGGCATAAAAGTCACTTTATTTCATGGAAATCCCTGTCAGTTTGCGATTTTCGCAAGCTAACTTTTCCCCATAGAAATGCATTGGCCAGTGCTGATTGGCCAGAGTACGGAACTCGACCAATCAGCGCTGGCTCTGCTGGAGGAGGCGGAGTCTAAGATCGCTCCACACCAGTCTCCATTCAGGTCCGACCTTAGACTCCGCCTCCTCCGGCAGAGCCAGCGCTGATTGGCCGAAGGCCAAGCACACACAAGCTAAGCACACACATTCAGCACTGCTTCATCACGCCAATACAATGCATTAGCCAGTACTGATTGGCCAGAGTACGGAATTCGGCCAATTAGCGCTGGCTCTGCTGGAGGAGGCGGAGTCTAAGGTCGGACCTGAATGGAGACTGGTGTGGAGCGATCTTAGACTCTGCCTCCTCCAGCAGAGCCAGCGCTGATTGGCCGAATTCCGTACTCTGGCCAATCAGCGCTGGCCAATGCATTCTATTAGCCCGATGAAGTAGAGCTGAATGTGTGTGCTTAGCACACACATTCAGCTCTACTTCATCGGGCTAATAGAATGCATTGGCCAATCAGCGCTGGCCAATGCATTCTATTAGCTTGATGAAGCAGAGTGTGCACAAGGGTTCAAGTGCACCCTCGGCTCTGATGTAGCAGAGCCGAGGGTGCACAAGGGTTCAAGTGCACCCTCGGCTCTCCTACATCAGAGCCGAGGGTGCGCTTGAACCCTTGTGCAGCCTCAGCTCTGCTACATCAGAGCCGAGGGTGCGCTTGAACCCTTGTGCACACTCTGCTTCATCAAGCTAATAGAATGCATTGGCCAGCACTGATTGGCCAGAGTACGGAATTCGGCCAATCAGCGCTGGCCAATGCATCCCTATGGGAAAAAGTTTATCTCACAAAAATCACAATTACACACCCGATAGAGCCCCAAAAAGTTATTTTTAATAACATTCCCCCCTAAATAAAGGTTATCCCTAGCTATCCCTGCCTGTACAGCTATCCCTGTCTCATAGTCACAAAGTTCACATTCTCATATGACCCGGATTTGAAATCCACTATTCGTCTAAAATGGAGGTCACCTGATTTTGGCAGCCAATGACTTTTTCCAATTTTTTTCAATGCCCCCAGTGTCGTAGTTCCTGTCCCACCTCCCCTGCGCTGTTATTGGTGCAAAAAAGGCGCCAGGGAAGGTGGGAGGGGAATCGAATTTTGGCGCACTTTACCACGCGGTGTTCGATTCGATTCGAACATGGCGAACACCCTGATATCCGATCGAACATGTGTTCGATAGAACACTGTTCGCTCATCTCTATTAATAACATTTTTTGACCATGGAGACATGACATGTTCTTGGACACAAGTGAGTTTATATCTATGTGATAAAAGATGTTGACAAAACAGAATATATCATGTAAACCCTAACAGGCAGGGTCCTCACTGCCTCTGTCAGTCATTAAAGGGGTATTCTCATCTCCAATATTGTATTTAAACTTGTAACTTAAGTTAACTGAAGTGCTTTGCCCAATACATTGCTTTATCTATCTTGCGCTGCTTGTCAGAGATAGCTAAATATTCCTCCTCAGTGTTTACAGATGGCTGTCTAGGTTATAAACCACCTCCCTGGTCGGACCGATGACACAGTCCTGGTTATTGTCCTTCTATATTCTCTGCTCTCCCTCTCTTTGCATATTGAGTTCAGTTGCTGAGGCCTAATAATTGTAAGAACAATATTTTGAGCAGAGTCTCTGTTATCTCTGTATGTAAATACAGAGATAACTATTCATTTAAAACAACAAACTGCACTGGATTTTGCTGCTAGACTAAGGGCTTGTTCACATCTGCACCCGGGACTCCGTTCTGCAGGTTTCCGTTTCCTGCACAAAACAGGGCAGGAGACGGAAACCTGCAGGCATGTTTCAAACCCATTCATTTGAACGGGTTTGAAAAGTGTCCAGCCGTGAGCGCCGGTGAGCGTTTTATGCTCTCCGTGGCGAAACCGTTTTTTTTTTAAACTGGACACAGAGTCAGACATGCAGTACTCAGTGTCCGGTTAAAAAAAAAATAGTTTCTCCGCGGAGAGCATAAAACGCTCACCGGCACTCACGGCTGGACTCGGCATGACAGGTTTCTGTCTTCTGCACGCTGGTGTGAGCTAAAGTGGAGAAATTAGAGAAGAGAGGAGACATGACGGCAGCTGCAATCCTGAGATGGAAAGTCATGTGTGTGATTAGTCATGAGGGACTGTATGGAAAGGGCTCAGGAGCTGAGCCTTCTCCATACCTGAAGGATACCAGCTGTATAATACAGCCACTGCCGCTAACAGCTGCAACACCAATTGCACCTGATAACACTTTAGATGCCATGGTTAAGTGCTACTGAGTAATCTAAAGTGTGTATCTGCCATGGGTGCCGCCATCTTTTCTTGATCACCCTCCTCTGGAACGTCATCAGAGGGCAGTGATTGGTTGCCATGTCAGCCAGGAGCCTTTTGAAGGCCATAGTGAGGAAATAAATTAAAGGGATCCTATCATTCACACACAATTTTTTCTAGGTACCACGTCGGAATAGCCTTAAGAAAGGCTATTCGTCTCCTACCTTTCGTCATCTTCTCTTTGCCTACAATCCCGGTTTCTCTCAGTATGCAAATTAGCTCTCTCACAGCTCTCAAGCAGAGCAGACTGCGCATGCCGTTAGGCCACGAGAAAATGGCCACTTGCACAGCATTGTAAGCGGCCATTTTCTCATGGCCTGTGGGCATGCGCAGTCGGCTCTGCCCAAGGCCCGAGACCTAGAAGTTACAAGCCACCACTGGAAGAAGAGGATGAAGAGGACGCTGCTGACTGTTTGAGCACTGGGGTCCGCCCCCAGTGCTGCAAGAGAGCTAATTTGCATACCGAGAAACGGGATTGTAGGCAAACGGCGGTGTGGAGAAGACGATGAAGGGTAGGAGAAGAATAGCCTTTCCTAAGGCTATTCCGACGTGGTAACTAGAAAAAATTGTGTGTGAGTGATAGGATCCCGTTAAAATAGCCAATTTTTTTCAACACTTTGCCTTTTACAAAATTGAATAAAAACGACCAAACTATTAGCCCTTCTCCCAAATGGTATAAAAAAAACAAAACATCTTGTCCTGCATAAAACGACACCATACCCAGATCCATAAATGTAAATATGAAAAATTTACAGGTGTCACAATATGTTCTATTTTGAAAAGCTTCTCCCCCCCCCCCCATCAGTATGACTTTGGAGTGTGGGAGGAAACCCACGCAGACACAGGGAAAACATACAAACTCCTTGCAGATGTTGTCCTTGGCAGGATTCAAACTCAGGACTCCAGCACTGCAAGGTTAACCACTGAGCCACCATGCTGCCAGGTTTTACTTTACTAAATTTTTTTATTACCGTGATCGTACTGACCCACAGAATACAGAACATGTAATTTTTACCACATAGTGAATGCCGTAAAAATTAAACCCATAAGAAATTGGCGAAAATGCACTTTTTTTTTTTCCAATTACACCTTATTCTGATTTTTTCCCCAGCTTTCCAGCACATTGCACAGGATGTTAATTAAGACCATTAAAAAGTACAATTTGTTTAGCAAACAATAAGCCATAATGTGACTAAAAACAAATAAAAATGATGGCTCTTGTAATGTGAGGAGCTAGAAATGGAAATGCAAAAATGAAGGGAAATAATATAATTAAGCATAATAATGTGTTATACAGGTGCAATACCTCAATGCTAAGAGCTAAAATATAAATATATCACTCTTAACATAAAGAATACACAAAAATATAGTGAGAATACACTACATGGTTAGTGTAGATACCATCCGGTTGTAGACCCACTGTGCTACCAAACCAGTTTGGATTTGGACCACTCCTAAGGGAGCTGTCTAAGTAGTGTCCCTGGTATTCACAGTTTAACCCCCATGCAAATCAGTAGGGTCTGGCAGAAATTGTTTTTTTTTTTGTTTTGTTTTGTTTTTTAAAAAAACATTGCTATTGCTATGTTGGTGCTATTAATGGGTTACTAAATGTACCTATATACTTTTAATGTGTTTTGAATGAATTCTGAGTGTCTCTGGGGGCCCCTAGTGTCTCCAACTTTTGTTTACATCCTTCTGCTTCCTGCTATGTAATTCCTAACCCTTCTCACCTCTCTCCTCCCTCCTTCCTCACTCCCCCCTCCCATACACCTATCCTTCCTATCCTAGCTATCCTATATGTCCTACCCTACCTACTCAGCCCAAGCCATATTACATACTTACCCTCCATGGCTTCTTCTTCCTTTTCATGCAGTAGAGGTGATTTACTGGTGTGCACATACTGCTAGGAGAAGAGTGCGCACCCTGCCCGTACAGGAGGAGGACTCGTCTCGTCGGAAGAAGCCAAGGGTGGGTAAGTATGAATGAAGTGGATGGGGAGAGTAGTAGTGACGATCCATTTCCGGTATCAGAAAATGTCCCTGGGGCAGTCACATGATTGCCCCAGGGATATGAGTAAATATATATATTTTATTAATAATGTTATTTAGAAAATAGGAAGGGGGAGTATGTTTAGATTAGTGTAGTGTTTTCAAAATATCCCAGACAACCCCTTTAAAGAGGACCTTTCATGGTCCGGAGCACAGGCTTTCCCGAACTGTGCCCTGGGTATAGAGCTATCAGTCCCGGTACTGTAGCTCTTTACAGTCAGAAGGGCGTTCCTGTTAAATATTATATATTTACAATATTCTCTAGCAGACATGGGGTTAACACTCTATTGACATCATATCTGTTGTATTTTGGGTACATGGGTGCGGTTAGAGTAAACCATAGTAGAAATCTCCTTAAATAGCTGTAACATGGAAGGTAACACCCACTCTCATGAACATAAATGAGTGACAGACACACACGTCGGGGTCGTCATCCATGAGGGTCATCCATGAGGGTTGTCATCGTCATCCATGAGGGGGATCCATGGGGAATCTATGGCAGGTCTGTCTGCCATCCCTCTCTGTCATCCTGGACAAGATGTCGTGAATATCCCAGATGACCAGACCAGATGACAAGCATGAACCAAGCTGTAACTACAAGATATCCAGATGATTTAACTTCTCTGAAGATGTAAGCTATTGACAATTGACTAATATTTGTGTTATTTGGACATTTTCCCTGTTCCTGTGTTTTCCTTCAAGATATTAATAAACCTCTACACTGATTTATAACAAGCTGACTTCTTCCTATCGTGGACAAGGCCAGGTCCGGATATTTAACAGTGGACACAAGTCTCACCGGCAAATACAAGATATTTAACAGTTCCTGACAGTCAGTCAGGAACGTCCTTCTCCACAGCAGCGCCTATCGCGCTGTACAGTGCTCACAGTACTCGTTCATAGACGAGTATTATCAGGAGGGGAGGGGGTGTTCCTCCCCGCTCACACTGTACAGCATGATAGACGCTGCTTTGAAGAAAGACGTACCTGACTGTCAGGAACGCCCTTCTGACTGTAAAGAGCTACGGTACCAGGACTGATAGCTCTTTACCCGGGACACAGATCGGGAAAGCCGACAATGTGCTGAATTCAGCAGTATATAGAACTGCCTGTGCCCCAGACCATGAAAGGTCCTCTTTAAGTTCAGAGCAGATAGCAGAGGAGCAGAAATAAGGAACAGACTGGGGTCAGCAACAGGTAGCCAGAGGTAAGAGTAATCAGGGGTCAGGGTAATTATAAATGTAAATATCTTGAGGAAAGGACGAGGTCAAGTACAATAGTTGGGGTCAATTATACAATGAAGTCGATCAGGAATAGTGACTCCATACAGCTGAAAGCTAGAACATTAGAACCTTTACTCAGGGAGGGCCTGGCTAGTGAAGCAGACCCTTATACATATAGACTGGCAGGAGGGATTGAGGAAGGATTCAGGTGTGAGCATTAGCCTTTTAAGATGCAACAAGGTAGCACCCTATGAGTAGACCCAGCAGCATACATAGTAGAAAGAAGAGCACATGCACAGTAGAGTGGAAGAGCAGGAACCCAACAGCATGCTGCAATGGTAACCTGGTGGCTGTGTCAGCTAGGAGACCTAGGAATCTATTGAGTGCATCATCATGGTTAGTAATAGTATGTTTTGTGAGCATGTTGTCTGACTACTTCTCCATTCACAACGAACAAAAGTCCCCCGTTCTCCTGATTTTTTGGTATATGAGTGGTCAGAACCCCACTGATCTGCAAGTTAATCCCTATCCTATGAATAGGGGATTACTTGTTTTGTGGAAAAACCCTTTTCCTTTATTCTTTCCCACAACCCGTTTCTGTGGCACTTCAGATGTCAGATTTGAAAGTGTCTCATGATAACTTTGGTACTGTCCAGACCAAACCTACAGAGCAGGTACTGTGCCACCCGTTGTTGTTGCCAAGGTGGGTGTCTGGTAGCCACTCTCCTGTATAGTCAGGGAAAAGTTTCCTTATGTTTAAGTGAGTTCTCAGCCGAGAAGGGTTTTGTTTTGGTTATTTGTGCCTTTGCAAAGGCAGTGTATACACTACAAGTGAATAAAGCCTGAACTTGTGTGCAACCCAGTGTCCGTGTCCCTGTTTCCTGCATTGCTACAAGCATCTACCTGAGCCATTCCCCACAATAGCTATCTTGCACGGTTGTGCTTTATAGAAGGTACCAGCCTTTGAGAGTTTGGATAGAGTTCTGAAGCTACTGGGTATTGTAAAACCACGGATTTGGATTCCTGAGATTGTTGCAATCATCTGAAACCTTTTCTTCCCTTTTGAATCAATGAGCTTGATCTATCTGACTCTACCAAACAACCAAACGTTACTCTGCGGCCCAACATTTACAACATTTGTCCCCTAATGCAGTTATATGTGTACATGTTATATTCTATCCCTTCATCTTTATTTATTTGACAAATGTTGGTATGTTGATGCCTAATACAACGCTTTGGAACACAACTAATGTAACTCAATGTACAATGGACTGCAATTATGATTTCGCTTTATCCCATGTGCAGTAACATTGGCAATTTGTCAACCAATTATAGATATCCTTATGTAATACATGACATACTGTAAGCTGCTACTGTTAATGCAAAACTAACCAGTTACAATGAATCAAGGTTATGAAGTACCGTACTTTAATGTGCATTTGTTAACAGAGGGAATGCTGCACCAGGGAATGCAATGTTACCTCTTTATTAACTTTGAGTGTCCATTATACATACAGAACACTTTGATCTCAATTATCATTTAGGATTAGATGTCTGTGGAGAAGTCATGCTTTACATGTCCAGGAAATGCATGACACAGAGGAATTAAAGGCCTATTAAAGGGTAAAGATCTACAGCATAATGTAGCAGTCATATATACACCAAAAAGAATTCTTAGGTTTAAATTGCAGTGGTTTATTTTTGTATTTTATTAACTTTATTGAACTTGAAAGCAAAAAAGCAAATATAATGGAAATATTTTCAGAATAAATACATCAAAAAATGAAAATTCTTCCAACGAACAATAAGAGGGTAGAAGTTCTAATCTACAGTAAATAAATGAAGGAACTAGAGTGGATGTGCTTGTTTTACTACAGCTTATTGCGTTTTTTGGAGGTTAAACAGAACCCTGTTGATTGACAGAACTAAGGGACAGCCAGATATACCAAAACTGTCAATGGAAACAAATAGAGAAGATAACTTCAATGGTCAATATACCATAAACAGTAGTACAATAAAGTGTAAGAGACTTTGTAATGTACCTTATTAGAGAAAAATTACTTTTTCTCCACTTATTCCCTCCCCATCTTAAACTGATTCTGAAGTCTGAGTTGAATCCATCTTGGTTTTCCAAGAAAGACTGTTAACCAGCACTTCTAAGTTTTGAATTACATGTACCCATTGAAGTCTGCCAATAAGTTCAGAGAAAGAAGGGGCTGAGTGCTAAAATAGGCACAGACACAAGCAGGAGGCTTCTGCAGCTAATATAAAGTTTTTTCTCTCACCTGGACATTTATTTATATTAGTACTTCAGTATAGTTTCTTCTATGATGTTTCTATGTGAGGCCCTATTCACATCTGTGTTCGGTATTCCGTTCCGGGAGTCTGCTTGGGCACCTCTTGAAATGGAAACCTATACACTTTAATAGGGTCCGTGTGGTTTCTGCTCAGTTTGCAAGCAGCACTTTTCTCTCCACATGTTTCATGCAGAAACCACACGGACTCCATTATAGTCTGTGGGGTTCACAGGTTTCCTGAAAGTAACCAGTTTTTAATGCGTATAGGTTTCCGTTCAGGGGATTCCCAAGCGGACTCCCTGACTGGAAACCTGAATCCAGGTGTGAACCGGGCCTGAGATAATTTAGGGAGCCGAGTCTCCATGTGTTGTTAATGATAGACATCATAATAGCTAAACTCTACCCTGCTGTGGGAAACTGCTCAGATATGCAGGCTACAAGTCATTGAATGACCAGAAATACTGCTACTCCGTATGTCCTCACTTATGACAACTTACGCTAGGTTCACACTAGCACCTGGACACCGTTTTCAGGTTTCCGTCTTCTGCATGCAGAAGACGGAAACCTGTCAGACTGGGTCCAGCTGTGAGCGTTTTATGATCTCCGCCACGAAACCGTTTTTTTTAAACCAGACACAGAGTACTGCATGTCCGACTCTGTGTCTGGTTTTAAAAAAAATGGTTTTGCGGCGGAGAGCATAAAATGCTCACTGGCACTCATGGCCAGACATCTTTCAAACCCATTCAAATGAATGGGTGAGAAAGAGTCCTGCAGGTTTCTGTCTCCTGCTCTGCTTTGTGCAGGAAACGGAAACCTGCATGAACGGAGACCGGGCACAGATGTGAACCTTGCCCTTATTATGAAAAGTTATCCAAAAGGTTAGGTATTAGAGATGAGCGAACACTAAAATGTTCGAGGTTCGAAATTCGATTCGAACAGCCGCTCACTGTTCGAGTGTTCGAATGGGTTTCGAACCCCATTATAGTCTATGGGGAACATATACTCGTTAAGGGGGAAACCCAAATTCGTGTCTGGAGGGTCACCAAGTCCACTATGACACCCCAGGAAATGATACCAACACCCTGGAATGATACTGGGACAGCAGGGGAAGCATGTCTGGGGGCATAAAAGTTACTTTATTTCATGGAAATCCCTGTCAGTTTGCGATTTTCGCAAGCTAACTTTTCCCCATAGAAATGCATTGGCCAGTGCTGATTGGCCAGAGTACGGAACTCGACCAATCAGCGCTGGCTCTGCTGGAGGAGGCGGAGTCTAAGATCGCTCCACACCAGTCTCCATTCAGGTCCGACCTGCACTTGAACCCTTGTGCAGCCTCGGCTCTGCTACATCAGAGCCGAGGGTGCGCTTGAACCCTTGTGCACACTCTGCTTCATCAAGCTAATAGAATGCATTGGCCAGCGCTGATTGAAGCAGAGCTGAATCTGTGTGCTTAGCTCAACTACTCCACCGGTGTAGTTGAGCTAAACACACACATTCAGCACTGCTTCATCACGCCAATACAATGCATTGGCCAGCACTGATTGGCCAGAGTACGGAATTCGGCCAATCAGCGCTGGCTCTGCTGGAGGAGGCGGAGTCTAAGGTCGGACCTGAATGGAGACTGGTGTGGAGCGATCTTAGACTCCGCCTCCTCCAGCAGAGCCAGCGCTGATTGGTCGAGTTCCGTACTCTGGCCAATCAGCGCTGGCCAATGCATTCTATTAGCCCGATGAAGTAGAGCTGAATGTGTGTGCTTAGCAGAGCAGGGGAGCCGAGGGTGCGCTTGAACCCTTGTGCAGCTGTCACGTTCGTGTCAGAGTCCAGACACAGATTGCAGGTTGCAGATAGCACCACTAAGGAGACAGGGGAAGGAGACTATCCCTGGCACTACGGCAGCTAGCTAGGCCCTGCCTACGGGTGGTGGTCAGCTGTCTCCAAGCTAACCTTGGCCCCGACGACTCCTGGCTCTCTCGCACGAAGACCTGACAGACAGACAGACAGGGCAAGAGCTGCAAGAAAGCTAGGGACTGGGGATTCTAGGGTGGTGACCCCTACAGAAATAAAGGTGCAGCTGCAGACAAACAAACAGGACGGGAGGTGTTTGGACAACTGACACGCAGCACAACAAAGTACAAAACAAGAGGAATGAGGAGAGGGACAGTGGAGAGGTGAGGAAAGGGTAAACACGAGACTGGGGAAAAATAAACTGGAACCCACCTCAAACAACCGGATAGTGCCAAGCAAACAGACGTGAAGGGAAGGGCAGAGTAGAAGTGTGGAGGGAAAACCAACTCACACACAAACAACACTCAAACTCCTTTTAGTCAGTAAGCACAAGCAAATCACTCCTCTTCCTCCTAAGGCCAAGAATTCTAGGTTGGGACCACAAAAACCGGCAACTGGTGGAGCCAGCCCTCTTCCTAATAAAGGCCCCCAGATCCTCCCATAGGATGATGGCGACCCATAACACCTGAGGTTAGACTCGTATAACCTCAAGTGTGTTCAGAAGTCCAGAACACTATGTGCACACTGATGGCTCAATGGTAGGGAACCCAGCAGCCGATCACAGAAGCCCGGATCAAATCCCCGACAGAACAGTACACCAACAAACAATCAGGTCATGACAGCAGCCTCGGCACTGCTACATCAGAGCCGAGGGTGCGCTTGAACCCTTGTGCACACTCTACTTCATCAAGTTAATAGAACGCATTGGCCAGCGCTGATTGAAGCAGAGCTGAATCTGTGTGCTTAGCTCAACTACTCCACCGGTGTAGTTGAGCTAAACACACACATTCAGCACTGCTTAATCAGGCCAATACAATGCATTGGCCAGCACTGATTGGCCAGAGTACGGAATTCGGCCAATCAGCGCTGGCCAATGCATCCCTATGGGAAAAAGTTTATCTCACAAAAATCACAATTACACACCCGATAGAGCCCCAAAAAGTTATTTTTAATAACATTCCCCCCTAAATAAAGGTTATCCCTAGCTATCCCTGCCTGTACAGCTATCCCTGTCTCATAGTCACAAAGTTCACATTCTCATATGACCCGGATTTGAAATCCACTATTCGTCTAAAATGGAGGTCACCTGATTTCGGCAGCCAATGACTTTTTCCAATTTTTTTCAATGTCCCCGGTGTCGTAGTTCCTGTCCCACCTCCCCTGCGCTGTTATTGGTGCAAAAAAGGCGCCAGGGAAGGTGGGAGGGGAATCGAATTTTGGCGCACTTTACCACGCGGTGTTCGATTCGATTCGAACATGGCGAACACCCTGATATCCGATCGAACATGTGTTCGATAGAACACTGTTCGCTCATCTCTATTAGGTATGCGTTAAATATTTAAATCCCTCTTTTGGCTTTAGTCCCTAATGGTATCTTACACTAGTCTTGTGCCCTTTCTGAACAAGTGCCTCTAATCCAGATTCTGTCTAGCATTCTGGTGTGTGTCTTTTGTGTACGCAGCAAGTGCATCTATATGTGTAGGTGTGACCCCAAGGTCCTGATCAGCATGCGCCTCAAGATATTTAACATTTAGGAGAATGCACTGCACTTATGTTTGCAATATAAATATAGAAAAAGTTTTTATTCAATGTCATTCACAAGTTAAATATATGTACACATATACACACAACAATTCCACAATGATGGCAGCTTTAGGATATTTTAGTTGGTTAGTATTAGAAGTGTTATACGGATATTTGATCTCTACATGGACCTTTTTCTACATGGACCTTCCTCAAGGCTGCCAAGTCAATATATAGCTGCATTCAGTGGTGGGCATTTCCATAAACTAAAGCAAAGAGAGAGTGGGCCAGATGCCCAAGTAACACCAGGTAGTCAGGGCCAACTGTGTAGCAAGGGCATAAGTTGAAAGTTACAGTGTTTTGCATAGATTGACTGCCTTGAATCTCCTTAAGGTAAGCAAAGTGGGTAGATGTTTGCTACAGTATATCATTTTTGCTTTCTATTTAGAAAATAATGTTTCTAAATTACAGTTGTTTCTCTAAGGTTTGCAAATATGTTGAAATGACTTGTTTTCAGTTAGGAAAAACAGATGTGTCATGGCATACTGTAGGTTTGCTTATCTTCCTGTGTAGTACTTCCATAAGAACACTGTAGGAAAGTGTAAAGTTATTTTAAGATGAGTGATTGAATATTGTAGATGTTTAATATGCATTCAAGCTTTTAATAACAGTGCAAGATAAGTGATGGCATTGGGAAAACTTAACAAAAGAATAGCTTGTTAAATGTACTAGACCATGATTCATTAAACCTGGCAGTGCAGCATGCAAACATACGACTTAATACGGTATATTTACAAGGCATATTATTATTTATAGAAGGTTCCTTGGCTGTAAATAGCAATAAATCAGCAAAACTAACATTCAAATAAAAATAATCTTCAATAATTACCACTTAGGTAAAAGTCATCACTTCCAGCAAAAGGAGGTCGTACTACGCTCTTCAAGACTTCTTCATTAGATTCAGCAAACCTTCATTTAATGTTGGACTGGCATGACTAGGGCCCATCAGTGAAATTCATTCTGGGGCTCTACTTTACACATACCTGCAAATATTACAAACAAAAACCCTGCATTTCTGCAATGTTGGGACCTCAGCCTTAGGGTCCATTCACATGGAGGAAAATGGTGATGAATTTGGTGTGGAATTTCAGCACTTAAAAAAAAGCCTGCCTTTGACTTCAATGGGTTCCTTTTTCTGCTAGCATAAGGCTATTTTACCAAAGGCTCCAAGTGTCACCTATAGATGGCCCTGGAATAACTTGCAATAGAAGCCAGTGAATGACAGACTGGGGAGCCTTCACAAGGCGCCCCGTTGTCATGGCAACATGGTCCCGGACCCGGAGCTTGCTCCGGGTGCTGGCGATCGCCAGGAAAATGGCGCCTCGGTCAAAGCTGAGGGGTTAATGCCCCAATTGGTGCTGGCACCAAACAGTAGACACCTGACAGCTATGGCGGCCGCCATAGTTAAACACCCAGCATCGGCGGATGTTGGGAAGGGGTTAATAGGAATAGTAACCCCAGCATGTTTTTTTTTTTTACTTTGAATTTGCTGAGCTCTCATCTACCTCTTCTTCTTTGCAGGATCCGGGCAGCAGGAGCTCATCACTGTAGCAGGAAAGGTTCTTGAGCTTTCCTCACCAATCTCATTGGTGGGCAGAGAGGGCAGCAAAAGAAGTGGTAGTGTCCTATGCGTCTGCTGTAGCAGAGCTCTATTCATTTAATACCTGCAATCCCGTGCTGGCGGCTGTGCCAGCAAATTATGCCATGCATGCCAAGAGTGGCACACGTGCCAGGGGTTGCTGACCCCTGGTTTACGGTATGTGCTAACATAGCAGCAGGTCTCAGGCAGCAGCATCATAATTGGGGCTCCAGCCACTTGTCAAGAAGGTAGGGCCCAGGAAGAGAGGATACTGGTCAGCTTTCCTTTTGGCTTCATAGTTTGTTACATAATCTGTCCAGTCTGAGTATTGTTAATTTTAGCCCTTTTTTTAAAAAAAAAAAAAAAACCTCACTTTTCTCTGACCACGTGTGGAATTTACCGCCAAACATATCAACTTTCCAGAGGTCTTATCAGTCTAATATAATCTCATATGGTCCATTCCTCACTTTGACCTAGAATTTTCATGTTACAAAAGGATATTGTAAGAAGTTGCTTCTATCAACTACCAGGAGATATGTTCCCTGAAATGCTCTAGGAACAGATTTAGGTGGAATTCTGCCAGTAAACTGCTAACAGTTGCCCAACAAAATTTTGGAGTGTGGAATCTAAAGTACCCCTGACGTTTTCACCAGAACCTGCTTCAAGGCAGGATGGACTTGGTCGCTTGGTAACGAAACGAAGGAGTGTCAGACTTTTCTCTCAGCTAATTTCAGGCAGAAAGCAGGTGGACCCCCTTATAGTCTATGGGGTCCATGGGTTTTACGGTAACCACTTTTTAAGCAGATAGGGTTTCTGTTTTTCGAATCTCAAAGTGGACCCATAGAACGGAAACCTGAATGTTAATGTGAACCTAGATTAAGGCCGGGGCCGGTAACAGCAATTGAAAAGTGGATGAGATTCATGTAAATCCCATGCCCACTTTGCAATTAAAACCGCAGCACGGATAAACTCCGAGTTCCAAAATCGGCATGGTTTTGGAAATCACAGCATGTCAATTATATCTACGGAAACGCCAGCTTTCCCGTAATATTATAATATAATGCTAACAGAAAGTCCGCGGAGGAAAACACTGTAAACTTTCTGTTTAAAGCGCTTTCAGGAAGAACCAAGATGTGTTCCCGCTGCGGTTTTTCCCATGGGGCCTTAGCCTAAGGCTGCCTTCACACGATGTAAACGCAAGTTGATTTTGTCAGAAAACACGTGTAAAAATCAGTCTCCCATTGACTTCAATACCATTTTTTACACGTGTAAAAAACGCAGAAAAAATGTGTTTTTACACATTTAAGTCAATGGGAGTCTGATTTTTACACGTGTATTTTGACAAAATCAGCTCACATTTACATTGTGTGAAGGCAGCCTAAGGCTGCTGGTGCAGTCACAGCTCACTACTACCAGATTGGCATCACACTTTAATTACAAGTCTGATTAACATGTGATTACATATCTATGTAGGTAATATTCAGAATTTGTAGTTGAGATTCAGTTAACCATGTGTGTTTTCGATGCATCTATTTAACATCATCTGTAGAAACCACAAGAAATTCACGCTTTTTTCATTGCCGTATTTGATGTAGTTGTAACTGCATCTCTACCACAAAATGTGAATATACCCAAAGGGAAAAGATTATTTTAAGTGATTTATTTTTGTCATAGATTAGGAGAATCAAGGACATTCTTTTCTAATTTGGAAGGAAGACAGGAAACCACATAATGTACCATAGTCATTTCATTTACACACCCACTCCACTATGCAGTCATTATTTTATTTGTCCGGTATAAAGTACCTAGTTCAGATCGTGGACTTGGTAAGTATGATTTTATTGAATGTTGCCTACCCCTGAAACGAGCATTTCCCCCCATAGACTATAATGGGGTTCGAAATACGTTTGAACAGCCGAACAGTGTGCGGCTGTTCGAATCGGATTTCGAACCTCAGACGCTCTAATTGGGACTTAGAATAACTGCAAGAAATCCCAGGGTATGGTGTTGGGTGGGGTGTTTGGCAGTCATTTATAACAGGAAATGGATCCCTTAGGGTAAGTAGACACAGGGTTTTTTGGTCCGGAAGGAGGCAGCCTCAGGTTGAGATCCAAAAAACGGGTAGTCGCGACTGAAAGTCAGTGCACTGCACCAGCATCCTGCCGCACACTCTGCTCCAGATTAGGCCTAATGAATGGGCCTAGTCCGGAGGAGGGAGTGTCTTCAGTCCGAATCGCGAGGCAACTCGGCCTGAAGAAAGAGCATCTCGCTTCTTTTTCTGGCTCCCGGAAAAAGGACCTGACTGAAAGAGTGAGCATGTTGCTTCTTTTTTCTGGTAGCCGGCCTCAAAATGTTGCTTCTTTTTTCCTGGATACGGCCTCAAAATCCTGACCAAAAAAACCCATGTGTAAACCCATACGTAGTTTTTTGGTCTGCATTTTTATGCGGGCAGCCACGTTAGAATCCGGACTAAAATTGTCGCAGCTTCCGACAGTTGCGGCTTTCCACTCCGGATTAGGCGTAAATGAATGGGCCTAGTCCGGAGACCGGAGGGATTGTCTTGATGCAGACCCCGCAGTGGTTTCCACTGGGGAATCCATGTCAAAATAGGGCAGGTCACTTCTTTTTTCCGTGAGCAGTAAAATACTGCTCTCAGAAAAAGGAAATGACTGTCTCCCATTGAAGTCAATGGGAGGCGGGTTTTTTCACCCAGATTTTGACACGGATTCCGCGTGTGAAACTGGCATTACAGAATTTGGCATGGTCTTGTTACACTTGAAACTCATTTTCTTTTGTGGAAATGATTCATCTATTTGATTATAAAAATGTATGATATTGCAATACAATAATGTGCTATAAAATGTACAGTGGCTGCCTTGAAATCATTCCCTGCTATCAGACTCCCTTAAAAAAAGATTCTGAAAAATAATTTTAAAAAATCGTAGTACAAAACCCCCCAAAATCCCTTTTTCCCCATACAAAGTGCCTTATTAAAAATGTTTTAACTTCTTACATATTCGTCCCACAAAAAAAGCAGCTTCTTCAATGGAAAAATAGGTTGTTTTCGGTCTTGGGATGTGAAGGCACAAAAATATTTTTTATGGCTGATTACATACTTAGATTTGTGTGAATGTGAGCCAAGACTAAATAGAGGAGGAAGAACCCGCCCTGGAGTTGATAGGTGGATAGGCTGTCAATCATAGTGCAAGGCGAAACTTTACTTCATGAACAGAGGCAAACAAGGTCAGAAGACGGGTGTGGTGGAAATTCAATTACAGAACTAGAGCCGTGTTCACACAGTGCAACCAAAAACTCTAAGCAAAGAATTAAACTGCACATGCATCCTGCACCGCAGCATGCGAGCAGAAGGTGGCGCAGTGACCCGAACAGGCAGAGATGTTACAGAAAATCTACATTTTTGCAGCATGTCAATTTTAGCTGCATAAACACTGCGTTTTTACTATAGATTTAATAAGTGAAGAAAAAAATGCAGAGAAAAACGCAGCAAAAACACAATGACATGCGTTTTATCCACAGCGATTTTTTTAGCTGTGTTCCGCAATGTGGGGTTTTAGCCTTGAGATGTTTTTGTTTTTAACTCGTGTAAGAATTAGCGCTGCAAAACAGAATTCTATTGACTTCAATGGGTTCCGTTTAACATGTGTAACACATTGAAATCAATGGGAGATTTTTTAACCAATTGATTTCAATGTGTTACACGCGTTAAACAGAACCCATTGAAGTTAATGGGATTGTTTTGCAGCGCTGATTCTTATGCGAGTTATTGTGCCAGAATCAGCGCTGCGTTACTTCATGTGAATGCCGCCTTAGCTGTTTTTTTTGTCTACTTTTTTCCATTCTTTTTTTTCAGAAAAAGAATGCAGTGCTCAAATTTTGCAGGTTATTTAGTAGAAAATTATGAATAGCTGTAAATATATTGTGGGGTTTTTCCTGGACATTTTTTCTAAACATTTCCTGGCATTCTTTGCTTCTTTCACTTTCTGCCCTCATTATGCCTATATGGAAAACAGCAGCATTTCCACAGGTATAATTGACATGCTGCAACTTTCAGAAACACAAGCGTTTTTGAAAATGCAGCTTTTCTGCTGTGGATTTTTTTCTGAAATGTATGGATGGGCAAAAACAGTACCTGCAAAGTGTATGGATTCTGGCAAATCCCATACACATGTTGCAGAAAAATATCCGCAGTGGACATGCTGCAATTTCCAAAACCAATTATGTTTTTTTAAATTGTAGCTCGCTATGTTCGGATTTTTGCAGCTCGCTATGTGGGGCCTTAAAAAATAAGGCAATTTAGTAACAAATAAACAGGAACATTAAAATCCAAAATTGTGTATACAATTTAATCATGTCCACCTATTCATTTAGTCGCATGGGGAAAGTGCCCACTATGTACAACTAGGGATCATGAGATGGGTCCCATGTTCTCCACCTCTCAGGCATCCGATACGCCATAAATATGTAAGAAGGTTATATCCCTATTTCAAACCAACTAAGTTAAAATCAAAATCACCTGCATAGCACCTACAAGAGCAACAATGCTTAGTTCCCTTTAAAATGCTATGGAGATAAAGCAAACAGCCATCTACACATATTTCTGCTATCATTTCATTTATGACATTATAAAAGACAGGAAGGAACTGTATTTGTCCTTCTGTTAGTATGGAACATTAAGTGCAAGAGGCAAGCGAGATAATCTTTTATCCCAGCATTTGTGGTTAATTGTCATCAATCTGCTGCATGGCAGGATCTAATGGTATAAAGGTAATGATCTATTATTCATCACATAATTCAGTAGGATGCCATACATCTTAAGAGGCTTTATACACCAGTCACTGCTTAGCTCATCTTATAGTTGTGTTTATATAGTATGTTAAGTTTGGCAAAAGTGGATCCTGTCTGTCTTTCAACAGTCTGTACCCTATAATATATTATATCCTACTAAACATACGAATAGCATTTAATAATTGACTGCAGTAACTGTTGCATATCACAGGGTTATCTTTCAAGAGCTGGCTGCTGTCAGTGAAACATGGCTGATGGTGACCTGCACAGGGGGTTACAGAGAATGCTGCTTTAAAGGGGTCTTCCTGGCAAAACTTTAAAAAATAAAAATAAATGCATACTCACCTATCCCAATTGCTGTGATGTTGTCCTGCACTTCCCAGTTCGTCTGCTCTCATGGGTCTCTTCCAGCATTGTGCTAAAGCCGCCGATTGGCCTCAGCAGTCGCATGACCACTGATGCCAACAAGTAGCTTCAGGAAGAGGACCCATGATTTCACAGGTAGTGACATTCAGGCCCTTTACTGGTTGACCTTAGTGGTCATGTGACTGCTGAGGCCAATTAGCGGCTTTAGCACAACACTGGAAGATGCCGCCAAAGCAGATGAAGAGGGATGCGTGAGGAAGGACACCGGAGGAAAGACAAAAAACTGTTTGGATTCAGTTTTCAGCACAGTTTTTGAATTTGCAGCTAAAATGTGTTGAATAAATTAGTTTCACTTGTACATTTAGAAAACCTCATCAAAAAACACATCAAAAAGGCATGAATTTTTAGTAGTGTAGTAATGTAGTTTTGATGCAGTTTTAACTGCACCACAATTGTACCTTAAAAATGCACCCTCAAAGTTACGCCATCCTATAGTTCCCACCCAGCAGATATAAAAATTCACCTTTTACCATCACCATGCTCCCTTATGGCAGGTCCACATGATTGAATTTGACTATTTGAATTTGAAGCTGATTTTGATACTGATAATTTAGTATCAGAGGCATAATAATGTTGTACAGATTTCCCCAGACACTGCTCTCCAGTTGCTCCCAGATAAATTGAGGGATTTCGCCCTCCAAACCTTTTTTTTTTTTTTTTTTACAATTCTTACATTATTAGAAATGGATTAGATCCAGCAAAGCATCCCCTCTAGTTGGACCTCCTACAATCTCTACCATACATTTGTCCTGCAATAAATTTATTGAGAGTTTACTCTCTTTTGAAGTTGATGCAGAACTATGACCTCAGTCAATATCCGTGTAGTTAAAATCTCCCATCAAGACCACTGTACCCCCCTGTGCCACCCACAGGCTTATACAATTGATCCTCTTACTTAGCGATTATCAACTAGGGTGCTGTGGAGACACCCCCAGGGGTGCCATGACAAGGTTAACAGCCACACATCCCCTTTTAAAGGGGCTCTATCATTGGGAAAAGTCATTTTTAACTAATCACATCCTTGCATAGGCTTTAGAAATGCTATTTCCCACCTACCTTTAGTATGTAAATTGGCTCAGTGGTTTCTGAATAAGTCTAATTAGACTGGTGCACGATGCATTGTGCACCCTCTTGCTATTGTTTCCAAAGGAAGTGTATTCACTGGCTGATGCTGATGACTCAGATTCCTGTTTGCACAAACACATAGGAGATAATAGCAGGGACCAGTGCTGCTGGGAACTTCCTGTGCTGGCTGGAAGCTCATTAGCATATGAATAAAAAAAGACTTATTCAGAAACCACTGAGGCAATCTACATACTAAAGGTAGGTATGAAATAGCCTTTATAAAGCCTATGCAAGGATGTGAGTAGTTAAAAATGACTTTTCCCAGTCATAGAGCCCCTTTAACTACATCACCCGTACAGGGTTAAATAGAACAGTGGAACAGGATCTATCACTCAGGCATCTGCCAGTGAGTCCTGGTGAAGACCTGCTGAATCCAGCTGCAGATAAAAGCAGCAGACTTCAGGGAACAGGGATGGTGTAATTTCTATTTATATAGCACAACTTCAGTCTGGAGGCCATTGAGGGACATTGTTACTGGTCTGACAGCTATTACTATGTGCCTGAGGGCCACTGGGAGACATTATTACTTGTATGGAGGCCACTGAGGGACATTGTTACTGGTCTGACAGCTATTACTATGTGCCTGAGGGCCACTGGGAGACATTATTACTTGTATGGAGGCCACTGAGGGACATTGTTACTGATCTGGTGGCTATTACTATGTGCCTGAGGGCCTCTGGGGGACATTATTACTTGTATGGAGGCCACTGAGGGACATTGTTACTGGTCTGACAGCTATTACTATGTGCCTGAGGGCCACTGGGAGACATTATTACTTGTATGGAGGCCACTGAGGGACATTGTTACTGATCTGGTGGCTATTACTATGTGCCTGAGGGCCTCTGGGGGACATTATTACTTGTCTGGGAGTCACTAGGAGACATTATTACTTGTCTGGGAGTCACTAGGAGACATTATTACTTGTCTGGAGGCCATTGGAGGACATACTATTTGCTTGGGGGCCATTAACCCCTTCCCGACATGCGCCGTAATAGTACGGCGCATGTCGGGTCTGTAACTATGGCAACCCCTCCGGCGCCGCGGTCAAAGGCACTAGAGGCGCCATTTTGGCTGGGATCGCCGGCTCCTGGAGCATGCTCCAGGGCTGACGTCCCATTGCCATGACAGCCGGGAGCCTTGTACAGGCTCCCAGGCTTGTCTGCAAATCCTTTCTTTTGCAGGCTGGTCTATGCAATGCATTAGCATTGTAATGCATTGCATTAGTGATCAGACCCCCTGGGGTTCAACACCCCTAGGGGGTCTAATAAATGCAAAAAAAAAAAAAAAAAAAGTTAAAAAAATATAAAAAAATATAAAAAGAATTAAAAGTTCAAATCACCCCCCTTTCCCTAGAACACATATAAAAGTAGTTAAAAACTGTGAAACATATACATGTTAGGTATCCCCGCGTCCGAAATTGCCCGCTCTACAAATCTATAAAAATATTTTTCCTGTTCGGTAAACACCGTAGTGGGAAAAATAGTCGAAAGTGCCAAACCGCCGTTTTTTCACTGTTTTGATTCTGATAAAAATTTGAATAAAAAGTGATAAAAGCAATAACATTTCCCGAAAATGGTAGAACTAAAAATTACACCCGATCCCACAAAAAAAGACGCCCTATGCATCCCCGTACACTTACGTATAAAAAAGTTACGGCCGTCGGAATATGGCGACTTTTAGAAAAAATTTTTTTTAACAGTTTTGGAATTTTTTTTAGGGGTCAAAATGTAAATAAAACCATATAAATTTGGTATCCCTGGAACCGTACCGAAACACAGAATATAGGGGACATGTCATTTTGGCTGCACAGTGAACGCCGTAAAACCAAAGCCCGTAAAAAAGTCGCAGAAATGCATTTTTTCTTCAAATCCACCCCATTCTGAATTTTTTTCCTGCTTCCCAGTACATTATATAGAATAATTAATGGTAGCATCATGAAGAAAAATTTGTCCCCCAAAAATTAAGACCTCATATGGCTCTAGGAGCGGAGAAATAAAAAAGTTATGGGGTTTAGAAGGAGGGGAGTCAAAAACGAAAAACGAAAATCAAAAAATGCCATCGGCGGGAAGGGGTTAAAGAACAATAATACTTACCTGGGGACCCACAGGGAAGCATAACTACACGACTGGGGGTTTTACTACATGTCTGGGGTAACTAGGGAGCATTACTACATGATGGGAAGCCGCTGGGGAGTATTAGTTGTCTGGGCAGTATTCTACAGTGTTGGGCCTCTTCGAAACCCTATATACGTGTTGGGCCACTAGGGAGCATGATACGATATGGGGGACAATAAGGGAGCCTGATGACAGTAAAAGGTGAATTTTTGTATGTGCTGGGTGGAAGGTATAGGATGGTATAACTTTGAGTGTGCTTTCATAAAGTGCAGTTTGTATGCAGTGACATTAGCATTGAAACTGCGTCCGAAAAAAATGCATGCAGTTTTGATGTAGTTTTTGGTGAGGTTTTCTAAACCTAAAAGTGAGACACAGTTATGTTCCAACTATAAATTCAAAAACTGTGCTAAAAACTTATCAAAACTGCCAGTTTTGGTATTTTGGTAAAAAATTATTTGGTAGGGGTGCCTCAGGGAATACATTATTTTCCACCCACAAGTACTCCACTTACAGTCTTCACTCACATTTGCCTCTTTCACACTCTCTTTTACATACCACTTCTGACATACATAGACACTCACCCTCCATTCCTTTTAGCCCTGTCTTTGAAAAAAGGTAAAATCCTGAATGTTAACTGCCCAATCACTTTCAGCATCCAGCCATGTCTCAGTGACTTCCCAAACTAGGGCCTTAAGTTCCCCCAGTTTGCTCACTTCCCATCCTTTCCCATCCTACTTCACACATTGATTACCAGAAATGTGAATTCTTGAAGCTTCATGGCCAGATTCATCTATACTGTTAGATTTTAATAAATGGATCTCCATATCAACTGTTCTAATCCCCCCTACAACAATCCACGTCTCCACCCACCACTACAGCCTGTCCCCTCTCTGACCTATCTACTCCTACATCTGCCTGTCCTGATGGGGCACATTTTTGTGCTGATATTAAAGCCAGAAGAGTGTTACTGAGTCACATTTTAACTTTTATGTACTACTAGCTGGTACCCGCGACTTCGTCGGCGGTGATTGTAGAAGTGGGTATATACAGGCGCGGGTAAGGTTTTCGTACTGTGTATAAGGTATGGGATATAAAATGTAACTGTGTATCTTGTTGTTGCTGTAATTCTGAGAGCACATGAGACTTTTGTGTTGAATGTAATTTGTATTTCAGCTGCTATACGGTGTTGGTATAAACTGTACATAGTGTCTTTGGGACAGAGGTATTTAAGGTTAATATACTTCGATATACGACATTGTACGATTTGTTATTTTGCGCCAGTACATGTAAGTTTTGGGCACAGGATACTCTTGAGTAAGCAACATAAAGTCTGGCCCTGTGCATGACAGTTTAGTAACTCCATGCGCCTCTTATTAATAGCAATTAACCCCATCATGTCCCTCACATTAACCCGTTTAAGAGGTACTGATAGAGATGAGCGAGTACTGTTGGGATCAGCCGATCCGAACAGCACGCTCGCATAGAAATGAATGGACGTAGCCGGCACACGGGGGGTTAAGCGCGCCGGCTACGTCCAAGCGGAAGTACCAGGTGCATCCATTCATTTCTATGGAGCGTGCTGTTCGGATCAGCTGATCCCAACAGTACTCGCTCATCTCTAGTTACTGATATGTGAGAGACTTGGAGGTAATAATTAAGTATCTTCATTACTGAGGTTTTTTATTAGTCCCTCCATATGTCTCACATATTAGTAATCTTTATATGGGGCACACAGGGGTTAATATGAGGGACATGATGGGGTTTATTCCTATTAATGTGAGGCACATGGAGTTACTAACACTAAACTAATAACCCCAAATGGCTGACATTAATGAGAATAGGAAGTAAAGGAAGGTAGCTGTGTGTTTCTTACTTTCAGTTTGCTAGCAGCTTCGGCAGGAGCTATCACTATAGCAGGCAGAGACTTGAGCGATTAAGCTCCACCCCCTGGGTTTCCTGCACATCTCGCAAAGGGGAGTGTCCTTATGCCTCAGCTCTAGCAGCCCACTGAAGAGACTCGGACTTCATTTAACTCTTGCAGGTCCTGTGCTGCTGGCGTGCCAGTGAAATATGGCAGGAGTGCCACTCTTGGCATGTGTGTCAGGGGTTGCTGACCCCTGCTGTAGAGGGTAATATGAATTTTGTGGCTTGCTATGGTCCAAAGTGTGTGAGATTGCAGAGATAGTGATGTGAGTTTGGGTTTTGTGGGGGTCCTGGGAAAAAACGTATGTGCGCTATTGTGATGAAAAGTAGCCTATTGCGCAATCGAGTGTAGGGACTATGTTTGTGGAAAATTTCAGCCAAATCGGGGTCCAAAGTGTGTGAGATTGCAGAGATAGTGATGTGAGTTTGTATTTTGTGGGGGTCCTGGGAAAAACATATGTGCGCTATTGTGACAAAAAGTAGCCTATTGCGCAATTGAGTGTAGTGACTATGTTTGTGGAAAATTTCAGCCAAATCGGTGGAGCGGTTTTTGCGTGATTGACCGCCAAACATCCGAACATCCAAAGTCACAAACCCACAAACTCACAAACATTTCACATTTATAATATTAATAGGATAGTCCTCAGCACTGGGTGATCCAACACTCCATGGCTAGGTGGCAGTATCTTGTGGATGTCCCATAGATGTCTGCCATTAGACACCCCCCTTAAGATGAAGTAGGAAAGCTATTACATGGATTTGAATTTGGTCTTAACATTTGCAACATACAGAACATCTTGTGCTACACCATCCATGTGTCCTTCCTTACAGTTCCTCTTGGATCTATCTATCTATCTATCTATCTATCTATCTATCTATCTATCTATCTATCTATCTATCTATCTATCTTTGTAATATATTATTGCAGAGATATGATAATAGAAATTCACATGCAATCCTCTCTATATGTGTTGCCATCTAGTCATTGTGTTGTTACTGCAACTGCAACCTTTCAAGGTTTTTGCTAGCATGTCACTGCATTGTATTGAATTGGTTTAATGACAAATTGGAGTTTTTAACCAAATGTTAGCAAAGGTAAGAAAGGGTATATCTGTATGTATCTGCTACATGTGTTACCACAGCATAATAATATAACCTCTGTTAAATCCGGTTTATTTTATACCATGATTTCAGAAATAGGCATCATATCCTGCAGTTTTGATAAAATGTTTTTATTTCCTTGTACAATCTAGTTAGTGTGTTCTATTAATTTGGCAAACATTCAGATGAAGCATTTCCTGGAACAATCCAATATTAAGGCCTCCACAAATAATTATAAATGACACAACAACAATAACTAATCAAATAATTATGAAAGCTGTGCTTACTTAACATATTGTATGTGCTTAGCTGGATGTAGCCTAATGTTTCAAACTGAGAAATTATTAAGATCATTCATTATATTTGAAAGATCGTGGGATTAGTTGAAGGGGGCATAACAAACCAAAAAATTACCAAAATTAGAAAATGTATTATAAAATGGATCCTATATAATGAAAGTAAAACTCTAGGCAATTTTTTTCTAATAAATTAAATTGAACTATTAAGTCATATTACATATGAGGGACGTTAATTCATTTACTTCTTATACCTCATATGTAAGGTTCCAAGGTGTTTTGTATGCTATACTGTAGGTCCATAACATAACAATAACTAAGAGCATGGCTGCATATTATTGGGCTGGACAGGAGAAGCTGTCTAAACGATGCCCCTTGTCAGTGCTAAGTAGTACATTAGTTTCCAATGTATCTTGCCCATGCATGCACTCATGGTGCACACATAGTCCAGTTAAAGGAACATAAGTAAATCATAGAGGGGGATAACTAGCCCCCCCACCTTTCCTAAGCAATAAGTGCTGTTAGTTGTGATGCCTTACAGGCAGCGCCACACCTTCCATGAGGCGACCTGAAGAGACCGCTGAAGAGACAAGCTGTCCTGGACTGGCTTAGCACCGAGCGGTGGATTGGGGAGGCCACTGGAGCAGCGTTGCTCCAGAAGCCTCCCCTCACGCTCAGACAGAGAGCAGGTCCTCTCCGTGCCTGCTCTCTGCCTGCGAACGCCTCTAAGCCCCACCCCTTCGCTTAGCCCCGCCTCTCAGCTCCACCTCGCCCCCTCCGCTCCACCCGCTCCGCCCCCTCCTCCCGGGGGGGGGGGGAGGCAGCTTTCTGTCGTTCGCCTCGGGCGGTGAAAGGGGCAGGTTCACCTCTGCTTACAGGCTATTTAGGTTCTCTACTGTCAGGTCAGCAGTGTCAGGCAGGGAAGGGCAGTGTGATTCAAAGCTCCAGTCAGAGGCAGCCAGTGCCACAGTTCAGAATCATGCCCCTTGTCTGATCCTGCCTGACACCGCCCTACTGATGGAGAAATTAAATAGTCTCTGAGGCTCTTATTTCTTGGGTACAGTGGGGGCAAGAGAGAAAATTAAAAATGTACCAGAATCAGCGCAACGTCAGCTATTAAATGATGCAAATAGCTGGATTTGTTGGAGGTGGTGAAAGGTCCTCTTTAATCCAAACATATCAGATAGATGTTTTTGTAGTTGTGATGTTGTGGGTGATATTTGGCATACATGATAGGCTTGCCCACTGGTACAAGCCTAATGGCAAAAAAAACCCCCAAGGACACAATTACTACTGCATTTACTAGATGTATAGAGCTGATGCCCATGGTCCTTCTTTTGGGAGATAGACCTACGGGAATCAATAATGAAATATTTTATCTGCTTCAATTTACCATGGCCACCTGCATACTTATTGCTTCCCAATAGCGTACCCCCAGAATATCACACTGTACCATATTTTATACGATTCATCTTATTATGTTATATGAGAAGATAGAGGCCCCTTTAACAGATACGTCTGACCTGTTTGAAAGAATTTGGCGCCCTTGGCTGGATTATGCAGCCCCTCAGGGTCTGGAATTAGTTGTTACCCTGTCCCCATGATTACTACTATACCCAGGTAGAGGTACTGAATGATGGTATTGCCATGTCATAATTGCCCTACGGATAGGGGATAAATACTAGATTGATGATGGGGGGGGGGGGGTGGAGTGCTGAGGAAGGGTTGGGGTGCTGGGGGAGGGGGTGCTGGGGGAGGGGGGCTTTTTGATGTCTGTCTGGCCCTTCCTTGGTCTTGAGGACTGTTTTTTTTCCCACCAACCTTGTAATTCCTTCACTTGGGGGTTAATTGGAGCATTACAGTCTGTAGTGCTCCTATTAACCCCCAAGTGCAAGAATTGCAAGTGGGTGGGAAAAAACAGTCCTCAGGCCCAAGGAAGGTCCAGACATCCAGAAACCCCCCCCCCCACACAGCACTCCAACCCTTCCCCAGCACTCCAACACAATAATGGTGTCTGCCAGCTTTAACTGAGGTGCCATTTTACCGGCAATCGCAGGCACCCGGAGCAAGATTCGGGGCCTGCGTGCATTTTTATTGCAGCCGGGAGCCTTGTGAGGCTCCAGCCTGTCATTCTATACTTTCTATTGTAGGCTACTCTATGTAGCCTGCAATAGAAATGCCGGATTTTTGCGATGCATGGTATTAGTGATCAGTCCCCTAGGCCCTAACCATTAGCTGCTGTGTGCGGCCCTCGCAACAACCTCTTGTTACTCATGTGGCCCTCGGGGTACCCTGAGTTTGACATGCCTGCTCTATAGTAGTCAATGGAGCACTGGTCACTCATTTGCACCACTGCTTCATTCACATGAGAAACTCAGAAGCACCTAAAGACCTTTGTTCTTGTGGTTGGTGAGGATCCCAGCAGACTAACCATCTGTTTAATTCTGGTCATTCCAGAGATTCTCTGCTCTTCTCTTCTAGACAACAAAAGCCTTCATTGACTATGAAAACTAACCAATCAATTAACACTTTTCATGGGTGTTTGTATAGGACATATTCCACTTGCTCTTTGACCACAGGTAATGGGCTTCATGCAAAAAGTCTCTGTATAGGCTACAGCTATCGATGAGAACTCTGAAAGTAGCACTGATACTTATTTTATTTCAACATTTTGTTGTGCTTATAAACATCAGTACTGGAAGTCATTGAATCAGTTGGAAAGAAGGAACTTCCACAATGTTCCACTAAAACATCTTGCAAACTATTACTGAATTAGAACACAACAGTCAACCTGATTATTTAAGGCTCAACAGAGCCCTCACCACAAAAACGCAATGATTACAAGAAAAACAACATTAAATTCTGGTGGAACTCTACCCAAAGCAAGTATGCGACCAATATTAAAAATAAAAATGAAAATGATAACAGAAATTCAAAAATACCACTTAGACCAGTTAGACCAACCAGTCCTAACCCCAAACCACTGTTGTTCTTTAAATTTCCGAATAAATCAAAAACTCTTACTATCTACGGTGCCCCTAAGAAAGTCACTTTTTTCAGCTCAAAAAACACTACCCCCAGGATCCCTATGAAAAAGACCATCTACTAACAATAAAATGTTCAATAAAACTACTTCAATTTCAAATTCTGCTATTGATCCTGCCAAAAATAGGGTTCTTGATCCATCTATAGGCCGAGAAAACCCATGTTTACAACCAGTGACCTCTAGTGATACCAAGCAAAAAGCTCCAGAAATCCCACCAGGCATTTTCTTGTCATTACCAGCCACCACATTTACAGGGATCCTGACCAATGTGTCACCATGAAATGAAATGACAGTCGACAAAACAAGCTGTGACACATCAACCAGTGATGTGGAGGATTCCTTAATCGCTGTGTATGATACTCCTTTATCCTCTGCACAAATAAGTCAATACATTTCTCCTCCCTCTAATACCCATGATCCAGGTAAAAACTCTGAAATAAGTATATTCTCTGCAAACAACAGTTTTTTTTTTAGGGCTCTCCATTAACCACTTACCATGTGAAGGAGAGCCCACTAATGACAAAAATTTCTGAAAAGGAAACTACAGACAACAAAAATTTCTCTATCACCTGTAAGCCGATGGCTAGTCAGGTAATGGAGGGGGTGTACATCTCACCCAGACTACTAAGGTGGGTAAGATGAGAAAACTCCAGAAAGAACGTTTCTCAGCAGATAATTATTGTCTGCTGAGGGTTATTTCACAGTTCCGGTTACTGGGCTGGATTTTTAGGAATGACAGGTAGGTTGGTAGTGGGACCTGTCATTGCATCCCCCCTGCAGTCCACACTTTGGGGATGTTCTGGCAGCGACTCAGCTGTTGAGAGTCTCCTCGTCAAGGAGGCTTAAGAAGTCATCTCCAGCAGCAGACTGGGGACAGAGTTTGGCTGGAGAGCTGACAGAGAGGTCATATTTTTGGAGCTGTGTCCTGAGTGATTCTACTGGCTTTTGAGTTCTGTTATTCTAGGTGAGGTAACCTATTCTATGTTTAGTTAGAGCCTAGCCGGGCAGGTATTTATTTTTGTATTGTTTCCTTTTGTTGCTACACTGCCTTTTTGAGTGAAAATAAACTCTACCTTTGTTTTGGACTAAAGAAATTGGACTTTTGTGTCTATGCCACCCCACCTTGCAACCCCAGACCCTGACACACCCAAAGAAACTACAGAAGTTGTAGAGATGGATACAAAAGAAAAAATAGGAAAACCAGAAACGTAACCAATTCCCAAACAGAACAAATAAAAACACAATAAAACTTTTCACTCTCTCTAATTGCACCCTCAATAGAGATGAAGAGAGTCTTCCATAAAAGGGATTGTCATTTTGACCTAGACATCAAATAAATGAAGTCAACCTTTTTGTAGACTTACAGAAATATAGATGGAAACTTACATTTGAGAGGCATTTTACAATCTCTGAGCTCATTCAGAAAGCCTCTCATAATGATACTTTACATTCTCCACTCTTGAATCTCCAGATAACCCTAGTATATCCGGATCTTATAATGGTACTTGTACATCTCCTTCACCTGTACACACAGATCTTAGACCAAAATCTATTTTTTTCTCATAAAAACAGTAATATTGATACATTTTGCTCATTAGTTTCAACCAAAGTTAGGAAACTAAAAGAGTTACCTGTACACACCAAAGGTGAAAGAAAAGCCCTCAGACCTCTAATGGATAACTTTGCCATTACCATTAGAGGAGTTGACAATGGTGGTGGCATCATTAGCCAGGATAGGTCTGCCTACATACTTGATCTTTTCAGATAGCCAATATTAAAAACTTTGTCTGAATTTATTCCAACATACCAGGATCTAATCTCAAATGCATTTAAGGATGGCATCCTAACTAATAAAGATAAAATGTTCACCAGATAAACTGAATTTAGCTCTTTTTTTACCACTTCACAAAAATCTTAATAATTCGCCAACAAGACCAGTTATATCTGGTATAAACTCCCTTATTTACAATTTATCACACTGTATAGATATACTACTTTAGAAATATGTTGTAAATCTAAAATCATACCTTAGAGATTCTGCTAGTTGCTAGATCTTTTGACATAACCATGGAAATCCACCTACAGATGGACCACAATAGACATCACCTCCCTATAAAGTAATATTCCCCACAATAAAGGATTGTTTACTACATCCCACTTTCTGTCTAAGGATCCCACAGTACCACAAAAAAACTGGTATTCATTCTGGACAGTATTCATTTTATATTAGAACATAACATTTTTAATTTTGGTCATGACGTGTATCTGCAAACTCAAGGGATGGCAATGCAGATGTGTTTCGCGTCCAGTTTCACCAATCTCTACATGGGTCTTTTAGAACAAGAATTCATATCCTCCTGTCAGACATGGTGTAATTACATAATATTTTACATATGAAAAATCGATGTCCTCGTGTTCATTTGGGACAGACCGATGGAATCATTCCTAGCTTTCCCAACTGATGGGATAAACATTTACACCAGGACTATAAAAAAAAAAAAAAGGAAAAAAAAAGTCGACTCCAATAGTTTCCTAGATTACAGTATTCTCCATTTTAAGAAATGGAAAGATAATATTCTTTACAGTCAGTTCTGCAGACTGAGGCATAATTGTACTCGTGATGAGGACTATGACGCACAAAGCAAAATAATGACCCAAAGAATCCGCAAGAAAGTCTACCCTGTAGGTATATTCCGATTTACACAGGGGAGAGCCAAAAATTTCTCTCAACAGAGTGTATCAAATACAAGAACCAAAAAAGACTTCTTCCATTTCAATTCCGTTACCACTTTCAGTTCTGAACATAATCAAATCAGATCCATAGTGAAAAAACATTGGCTGCTACTTCTATATGATCCATTTCTAAAAAAAATCTTTTACCGAAAACATCCAGGATTATATATAGACAAGCTACAACTTTTCTAGCTCCCAGCAGACGTACGGAGTAACAGTAAGGAATCTATTGCTCCACTCTCTAGCTCCACCACAGCTATCGATGCAATATCCCTAGATGTAAATGCTGCTCATCCATCACCCATTGCTAGTTATCTGTTATCAGTAATTCCACAGGGAAGTCATTTCTGGGTAAAACTTTCCGCACATGTGCATCCTCTTTTGTTGTCTAAGTTATGGAATGCACATGCAGTCTTCAGTATGCTGGACGAACCACAATGTACATCAGAGAAAAGCTTAATAAACATATTGCATTCACACTTGAGAAAGAGCTTGTCCTAAAATGCGTTGTCTCTACTGAATTGAAATAAAGGTTATATCCACTGAATCAGCACTGCCTGCCATATATGTTTTTTGGGATATCCATTTCCCCAGTTTTAACGCTCTGATTATTATGATGTGTGATTCCCATTACTGCGTCTACGCAGCAGGAACGCATTGCGGTTCTTCCTGCAGCACTTTAAATAGAAACTTTGCGGACATTTCCTCCACAGACTTTCTGTTACAATTATATCTATGGGGAACCCTCCAGTGTTTCTATAGATATAATTGACCTGCTGCGATTTCCAAAAACTGCCCCGGTTTTGGAAATCGCCGCGTGTCCGCGCTGCAGTTTTTACCGCCTGAATCAGAATGGGATTCGCAGTTCATATATTCTACTATCACATTCCTACACAAATGATATGATTTTAAAATAAAACAAAGATCATATTTCATGTTTTCTGAAATCATTTTATACTGGAAATGCACTTTTGTTAAAGAGGACCTTTCATGATTTGGGCACAGGCAGTTCTATATACTGCTGGAAAGCCGACAGTCGGCTTTCCAGCAGTATATAGAACTGCCTGTGCCCCAAACCATGAAAGGTCCTCTTCAAAAAAAAATATAGATATATTTTTCATTAATAGTTTTATTTCTGTTACTAAAAGATTAACAATAGAGATGAACGAGTAGTATTCGATCTAATACCTCCCCTGCATAGGTATTGGTGTAAAAGAGCGCCAGGGAAGGTGGGAGGGGAATCAAATTTTTACTGCATTTACTACGTGGTATTCAACTGAGTACACCAATACCTATGTAGGAGAGGTATTCGATCGAATACTACTCGCTCATCTCTAATTAGCAACCGTTCATTGATCGGTACTCCTATATGTGATGTTACTCACACACTATTTGGAGTGAACAAAAATCTGCAACATAAAACATATGTGATAATTAGGGTTGAGCCGATCTTGACTTTTCAGGATCGATTTTGAAATCCGATTTCCGATCATTTTTCATTTGAATCCGATCTCGATCCCAATTCCAATCCCAATGCAAGTCAATGGGATTTTTTTTACTAATCGGAGATCGGATTTTAGAAACAATCCTATTCACTATACAGCATGGAATCTAATAATTGAACGCTTTAATTGTTAGAATCCACGCTGTGTAGTGATTTTTTTAATCACTAAGTAGCCAGAGTATTTTTTTTTAATCCTCTGGCTACTTTGTCCCCCCTGGTGTCCACTGACCTGCAGAGATGGCTGGTCCGGTGCCCGGTGTTCTCATTCTTCTTCGCCTCGCTGCCCCCTGCCTCCCAGGTTAGGAGAGTGTGGGCAGGTACTGGGAGGGGAGACGTGACGTCTCCCCGCCCTGTACCCGCCCACGCTCTCCTAAGCCACAAGCCCCGCCTTCTTCCTAGCTATTTAACACTAACCTGGGAGGTGGGGGCAGCGAGGCAAAGAAGACCGAGAACACCGGGCGCCAGACCAGCCATCTCTGCAGGTAAGTAGCTAATAGAGATGTTAGCTAGTCTCCCATTAGAATGAATGGACACAGCCGGCCCGCAGGGGGTTTAGGCTGTGTGCAGGCTGCTTCCATTAATTCCTATGGGACCGCAGCAGAGCCTTCACACTGAGTATACACTCCGCTCAGAATGATATATATATATTTATATATATAAAACTGAAGTTTCAGTCCGAACGAATATGTCAGCAAACCTTGTGAAATGCCAATTATTGGTAATTTTGCTCAGGCCTACTGTGTACCCATCCGTGAAGATCCAAACAAATGCTGCCCTGTACACAAATATTCAATTATACTGCATGGAGGGCCACTTAGGTACATTATTCTGAACAAGCCTGGGGTCCATGGTACCATAAATCCACCCTTGGGCCCAATAATGTGCAGTTTTAGCTCTTTCCTTTCCAAGAGCACACAGAGTAGACTGAACATTGACACTACACAGTAAAATAAAATAAAAAAAATATACACTATTATTATCCGGGGTATTTTTTTTTTCTTTTCTTTTTTCTAAGGCTTTTTTCCCCTCTTTTCGTGCACCTCAAACAGTGTATTTTGTACAGGAAGATTGAATTTGTACCTTTTTTTGCTTTTGTGAGACTAAATCAAAGTGCAGTTTGTCTCCTCATGTGTACATTTCCCGCGTTATCATTTTTCTGTATTGTAATACGCAGCGTTTTTTTTGCCGCAGTGTTTTCTCTGTGGCCAAAACATTGCATATTCCCAATGTGGGGCCCCAGCCCTGAGCAATAAAAGGAGATTTTAATAATCATTTGTGGACAGCAAAATTCTTGTTTAACCCCCCCCCCCCCAAAAAAAAAAAAAAAAAAAACACTTAAAACAAAAACTTAAAAAATTAAGGTATGCCAACTCTCAACTGAAGGACATTTGTGCAGTGTCCCACAAATAACCCACAGCTTGTAGTGAACTGCTATATTAATGTGTAACACCTTTTAGAGTTGAGCTGCCATTCCCATTTAGCTGTGTAAGGGGCCATTCACATCACATATTGATTATCTGTGTAACTGATCAATTTTATGGATACACAGAAACTGAATCTATAAACGGATGAAAACGGATGGAAAATGAAGACCACTCATTTACAATCAAATAATAACAGACCAGTTTCTGTGATTTGTCAGGCATAAAAGTGTGGCTTGTCCTACAAAAACTAATCTATCAGTATTTAATATTGACTGATGGAAAGTGTGTATCACCAGCATTCTGCACCCTCCATCATACCACATCCTCTAGCCGGGATTATCACCAGTTTACCTTTAGTGCTGTCCGTCCCCTGCTCCTGGTCTTCCCTCTGCTGTTCATACTGTTGGGCCTGCTCATAGGAAGCAAAATGATTACTATATGGGGCACTCCTCATCTTCATAGGGCTGCTTGTAGAGAATATCCAACATTCATAAATCACTTAAGAAAGATCCACTGCACTCTCCAGGATATAAACTTGCGGTTATTATTTATTAGAAAGTAGAATACATAATCATATGGCAGTCCAAAATATTTGACATTGCTCTCTAAATGTTTTGGTAAAAACATTCAGAAGTCAGAACCCAACATAGGTGCATTTCAGGTGAAATTTAGATGTGCTCTGACTTCTGCTATTTAAGGTCAGAGATTTTAACCAAAGCATTCAGGAAAGAGCAATGTCAAATACTTCTATCTGTGCATGACTGCCATATGATTATGTATACTAGTATCTAGTAAATACTAACTACAATTTCATATTCTGCACAGTGCTGTGGATTTTTCTTAAGTGTCCAAACAGGGCACTCTGGTTCCTTTCCTGTTACTTAAAGGGTCAGTAGACATGACAAAAATTCTTCCCCAGTGTGATGTTGTTAAAAGTATGTTCTGTATGTTCTGTTCTGCTTACTTATTCTGCTTTGTCTGCCTAGCAACAGTGAGGTAGTAATGTAGGAGGAGCTGAGCTTAGGGGGAGGAGTTGTTAGACAGGGGAGCCATGATGGAGCATGGAATAAAGTGTTCTGATCTACAAAAGTAATCATCTCATAGTGGACTTATTCCAGAAGACCTGCATCCTCACTACAACACTACACCCAGCTAAAGGGGCCACACGGTGGCTCAGTGGTTAGCACTGCAGCCTTGCAGCGCTGGAGTCCTGGTGCTCAAATCCCGCCAAGGGCATAAAACCATCTGCAAGGAGTTTGTATGTTCTCCCCGTGTTTGCATGGATTTCCATCCCATATTCCAAAAAAGACATACTGATAGGAAAAAATGTACATTGTGAGCTCTATGTGGGGCTCACAATCTACATTTAAAAAAAAAAAAAAAAATCTTCCCCAGCTAGTCTGTAAAAAATATGTCTGCTTTATCTGACACACCCTGCCTGAGCAAGGTTTTAGTTTGTCTAGTGTCCTGCAAAGATTTATATGTTTGCTACTTCTTCATTTACATGTATGACCCTGGATTGTCTCTTTACTACTGAGCTAACACTTATCTTATTACCTCTTGTTGACTCAGCCTGTCCCTGTTTATTGCGCCTACGTTTTCAGCTCTAAGAGTCAGTTCACACTGAGTTTTTTGGCAGCGGATTTTGACGTGGAATCTGCCTTATAATTTCTAGCTCTTATTTCTGTGAATGTTGATGATGTTTTTGACATACAGCATATGAAAACCCAAAAGTTAGTATC
Organism: Leptodactylus fuscus; assembly: GCF_031893055.1. Classification (NCBI taxonomy): domain Eukaryota; kingdom Metazoa; phylum Chordata; class Amphibia; order Anura; family Leptodactylidae; genus Leptodactylus; species Leptodactylus fuscus. Next base: position 84,216,279 of record NC_134267.1, read on the forward strand.
TCAGAAAATCAACTTATTAGGTAAAATCAATTTAGCCCTAGGTGACATCGGCAGCTGTAATTGACAGCTAAGAACAACCTACTCCATAACCCCTGGTTGGAGCTCATCTCCAATTACAGGTATTAACCCCTTAGATGTTGCGGTTAAATATGACCAAGGCATTTAAGGGGTTCCGCTTAAACAATGACACCAATTGCTCTCCCCTCACAGGGGAGCTGACTTCCTATATACATTGCAGTACATGTACATGTATTAGTAATAATGTACCGTCACTTGGTCAAATCTTCGGTGCACAGAAATGGCCTCTCACTGCCATAATACATAGAAGAAAATTTCTGGCACTGAAAGTGTAAACTTCCATAGTATAGAACTTTATTATATCCGAGTACACATATGTGAATAAGCTCAGGAGAACTTGTTTAACAAACTGTGGGGAGCTTTTTTCTCCTTTAACCCATTGTGAAAATTAAAACTTTGGGAATGAAGTGACATTTCATTAATTTTTCATTTCACACATCCCAAAGTTAGTAAAAATCTGTGAAACGGCTGTTAAGTCAAAATGCTCGCTTTACCCCTTGATTAATTCTGTGACGCATTTAGTTTCCAAATTGGGGTCACTTTTAGGGGGTTTCCATTGTTTTGCTACTCTAGGGGTTCTGCGAATGAGACAAGGCACCTGAAAACTATTCAAGCAAAATCTGCTTTTCAAACACCCAGTGTCGCTCCTTCCCTTCCATGCGCTGCCATGTGCCCAAACATCAGTTTACACCCACATGTGGGGTATTTCTGTGCTTTGGAGACATTACATAAACTGTCAGATGCATTTTCTCCCTTAACCCCCTATGAATATGGGTAATTTTAGGTCTAAATGAATGTATTAGTAAAAAAATGAAATGTCTAAATTTCACCTCTATATTGTTTTAATTCTTATGAAATGCTTAAAGGGCTAACAAATATCCCAAACACTATTTTGAATTATTTGAGAGGTGCAACTTTGAAAATGGGGGTTTCTAATATATAGGCCTTTATAATCCCTTTCAGAACTGAAGTGGTCCCTTAAACATTAATCTGGAAAATCACTGTTACGCTTGTAAGTCTTCTAACATCCAAGTGAGACTTACATATTACACATATTACACAATGCACTAATTCATGACCAACTATTGAGTTCATACCCTGCCTTTTCAGTAGGCCAACATTTCTGTATTAAAAATATTTTTTTATGTTTAGTGTAACATAATATTATAATATTCTGAGATCCTAACTTTTGGTTTTCATTAGCTGAATAACCATCAAAGAAATAAAAACTTCAAATAGATCTCTCTGTGTGTAATGAATCTATATCTAATGGAAATATAGGAGATCTACTCTTTGAAATGAATTAATGAAACAAATTAACTTTTCAAAGATATTTTAATTTATTAAGATGCAACTCAACTTCATCATAGTCCTTGACCTGCTGGTCAGCTGTTACCAACACCTCTCAGATGAAGAACATGTGGTGTGCTTAGACAATGCCCATAGAGGTGGCCCTAAAGAAAACCAGTTTGATAATACAAAGGGTCTACAGCCTGCTGTATGTTACATTTTGGCTCACCTAATGATGTCCTGACTTCAGCTATCTCAGGTAAGTGCAAATGTGTAATGTGTGCATATATGTGTCATATATACATACATAGTGTAATTTTTATTCTGCATAAAAAAGCCAATGGAAGGGGCTTTACCATGGGTGTAACTACCGGGGTAGCAGCGGTAGCATCTGCCACACTGAAAAGTGGTTGGGATTGCAGAGATTTGGGCTCCACTGAAACTTTACATTATAATTTTACTTTTCTTTCTATAAAGTGCAGAATGCCTGTAATTCTGTATTATGGTAGCAGACACCATGTTCCATTTGGTCTGACCAAGCACTGGCAGCTCTTCCATTTTTTGTGTATTTGCTATCAACAACCAATTACTAAGAACAGAATGAAATAGATCCCTTGGCAAGAGGAAATACATTTCATCCATTACTATGTACTGACATTTAATTTCCAGTAAACAAATTGATAACAATCATTATAATCCTAATTACTCCTTATTTTGCATCCAAAAAATAATCAATCTTATGTAAGTAATATGTAAGATGGGACCCAAATTTATGCTAAGGCGGTATGTCAATAAAAAATACTTATTCTTCTAAATTATTATTATTATTTATTCTTCTAAATTATTTGATCAGCTATTTATAGACTGGGTACTGTTTGATGATCTTAAAGCTTAGTTTACACAGTGCTTTTCTCCACATAAACATATGCATTGGACTTCCTAGGGTCTTGCAATGTATTGTAAAATTGTGGCACTTTTATTACAGGCTGCATAGAACCTTCAATAACTTCCCGGCCGTCATGTCAAAGGATTGATGGTTCCAGGGGTCAGCAATCCACCCCAAAATGGCGGCACCATGCGTCACTGGGAACCTTGGTCAACTTTGATTGTAGGAATTGCTGCCGGGTCTCCGCTGTATAATACAGGTTAACCAAAGTCTCATCCATTTTGCTAGTACTCTAAAATGCAGCAGGGTTTTTATTCCGTAGAAGCCAAAAGCACTGCGTTTCCACATCATAGGACCTTAGCCCTCTCCCTCTCTTTACAATCCGCACATGGCTTTGGCTGCAGAAGCTATCCATGAACTACTGATTTCATTCAACTGTTTTCTGAAAAACTTGTCATTCACTGATGGACTTTAACTCCTTTGGTGAAAATGAAGCTTACAAGCAAGGTGTCTTTGAAGAAGGCTATAGCCATATTAACTTGCAAAAACCCTCCCAAAAATGTTACTTTATATTACAGATTTTGAATATATGGCTCAAAAAAAGTTACTGGCACATAACGCTGGCGCCTTGTGTACATTTTAACCTTAGGGTGCATTCACACTGAGTAAACGCTAGCTTATTTTGTAGAGTAAAATTACACTTGTAAATTTTGCTATCCCATTGACTTCAATGACATTTTACAGGCGTATTTTTACAGGCGTATTTTTTACAGGCGTATTTTTACACTTGTAAAAAAATATAACTGAAGTCAATGGGATAGCAAAATTTACTAGTGTAATTTTACTCTGGTTTGTATGGTTTGCTCGCTGAAGAAACTGTGGAAAAAAACACAGCATTTTACAGTGACATTTATCAATGTGTTTGTGTCTGAATTTGGCATGTGCTGCGCCTTTTTTGTACCTATTTTTGCCATTACACTTGATTTATGAAATGCCATATTTTTTGGACTACCCCCCAAATTTGGAAGGAAAATGAGGGGTTGCATCTTATAGTCTGAATCTAGTGCCCTACTCCTTTCACTGGCTTCCAGCAGTGGGTCTTCCTGCAGCGGCAGGAGTAGGGCAATGCTGCTGCCTCAGGTTCCGGTCCAAAATATGGGTAGCCATGACTGGATGCGGCGAATTCGGTCTCAAAATCCTGACCAAAAAACTACGTGCGAACGAGCCATAGAGTGCAGATTTAGCTTTTGGGCGCAACACAGTGTTTGTGGAGTCCCCAAGGTGCCAGTAAAGTAGAAAGTATCCACATTTTGAAAAGTATAGCCCTTAAAGGGGCTCTATCAGCAAAATCATGCTGATACAGCCCCACATATGTGTGAATAGCCTTTAAAAAGGCTATTCAGGCACCGTAAATGTTATATTAAACTACCCCCCCCCCCCCCCCGTTTTAAAATAATAACCTAAAAAAGAATGTGCTCTACTTACCGAACGTGCACGCTGGGCAGGCATTCAGGGTGTGTCTTCATCTTCATCCCCGCCTCTTCTTCCTCCGATGTCCTCCGGTCCCGTCCTCCTCCGGCGCTCGTGAACGGACTTTGAGAAAAAAAAATGACCTGGGCGCAGTAGCATGCGGCTCCTACTACGGCTACTGCGCATGTGCCCAGGTCATTTTTTTTTTCTAAAGTCCCAAGTCCGTTCACGAGCGCCGGAGGAGGACGGGACCGGAGGAAGAAGAGGCGGGGATGAAGATGAAGACACACCCTGAATGCCCGCCCAGCGTGCACGTTCGGTAAGTAGAGCACATTCTTTTTTAGGTTATTTTAAAACGGGGGGGGGGGAGGTAGTTTAATATAACATTTACGGTGCCTGAATAGCCTTTTTAAAGGCTATTCACGCATATGTGGGGCTCTATCAGCATGATTTTTCTGATAGAGCCCCTGTAAGGAATTCATCCATGTGTTTAGTGAGGCATAGTTTCCCAGAAGTGAAAATATAAGTTGTATGGAGTACATTGGGTATACCAAATCCCATGTTATTTTCTCGCTAACTGGTATAGGCATTCTGGGGGTTCAGTTCTGATATCTTTTCTCTTGTAAACTCTAAGCATAGAGCGTACCCTGATGTACACTCACACAGCTTGTACATTTCCCTTCCAACCACATTCAGTTTTGTTCTAAAGATGCAGTGATTTTTAGATAATTTTTTTTTTGTCATCACATTGCACAAGCTATATAGATATTTTCTGCTGATATATCCGTGTGAAGGCTTAAATTTTGAGATGTACTTTTTAATTAAACTATTTTGAGATTCTATAACTTATTGACTAAATGTAATTAACTGTTTCTGGGGGGAATTTAAAAAAAGAAAAACAAAACCTCAAATCTGGCTCTGCTCTTTAACATTTACCGTATTTTGCGGACTATAAGGCGCACTGGACTATAAGGCGCATTACCCATAAGGCGCATTACCCATGAGCGCCTTATAGTCCTGTCTAGGTTCATATATAAGGCGCACCGGACTATAAGGTGCAGCACTCTCCGGTGCACCTTATATGTGATTGAAAGCAGCGGCACACAGACTTTGCCGGCGCCCGCCGGCAAAGTCTGCGTGCCGCTTCCATACATTGCAATGGGAGCGTGCTATTCGAATAGTATTCGCTCATCTCTAACTTCAATTGTAATGCCGCTTCCATCCATATATAAGGCGCACTTTCGATTTCTGAGGAAATCATAGGATTTTATTTGCGCCTTATAGTCCGGAAAATACGGTATATTTTTTGCCATTCATGTACTGTAAAAGTAACACATTACTTTTATTCTATAAGTCGGTATGATTACAGCATTACAATATTGCTTTCTTTATTAGTTAATGTTTTTTTTGTTTGTCTCAACTGAAATAAAATAGTATACACAGCAATACACGTGTATTGCAGCCTATATAGGTTGTCCGGCTCTAGTAGGCAGGATCAACGAGGTATAGGCACGGGCAGACATGGGGTCACTGATCAGACACGGGGTTAATCGGGGCTGAATACATAAAACAACTTCATGTTTGACCATGGCATCTAAGGATTTAACACCTGTGATCAGAGTTCAGCTCTGACCGCAGATTCTACAGCAGAATATCAGCTGTGTGTAATGGCTGACATCTGCTCTGTATGGCAACCGTTCAGCTTCTGAAACCCTTCCCGCCTCCACTGTACTGTTATGGTGCATGTTAAGAAGAGGGTTGAAGCCAAAACATATGGATGAGATTTCATTAAACCTTATCTATTATGCTGTTACTTTAGATTGCATCAGGTTAGCTGCTGGAAAGTTTGCAGTGTAGTATGCGTTGTGATTACTGCCAATGTGGTTCCACCTAAGGCTGCATTCACATGGTGCTTTTTGTTGTTTTGAGACAAATTATGGCTAAGGCCCCCCACATGATGTACAACCTCTTTTTTTGGCAAACGTTACGATACATGACCCCCTTTTTCTGGCGCCCCACATGATATGACTCCCTTTTTCTGCACCCCACAGTATATGACTCCTTTCTTATGTCACCCCTACAATATATGACCGCTTTATTATGGGCCCCACAATATATGACTCCCTTTTTCTGCCCCCACAGTATATGACTCCTTTATTATGGGCCCCACAATATATGACCCCCTTTATTATGGGCCCCACAATATATGACCCCCTTTTTTGCCCCTCCCTCACAGAGTATATGACACCTTTTTATGTCTCCCACCCAGTTTATGACCACTTTTTATTGTCCCTCACACTGTAGATGACCCTTTTTTATGGTCCCTATATAGTATATGAACACAACCCACACACATAGGACCTCCCCCCACACATACTCACACACAGAGTATATGACACTCTCTAGTATATGTTAGGCTGCTATCTATTATTGTTTTGTGTATTGTGTATTATTGTTAATAATTTTTATTCAACTGTCCAGTCCGTCCTCTGCTGCCACCTCCAGAGTGCACTGCAGCCAACGCTGAAGAACACCAGGGCACTGTATGTAGCGTCCTGGCATTCTTTAGTGTCATTACATAATTGCAGAACAGTGTGTGGGAGGCAGCGGATGATGGCCTGGCCAGAAGTGGACAGGTGAGTAAAAAATATCACCTGCTACTAGGGTTTCTGTTTGGACTCAGTGGCTTTGCAGATCTCATTATCCACCTTAAGGAGGCTGAGAATGGAGGCAGCTGCCCGTTTTCTATACAAAATGCGGCGTGTATCCATCAGAACCGCCAGGAGAGTCCTAGGCCTAATGTCATCCTCAGCCAAGTCGATCCCTTAGGCTTTGACATTCCCATCTGCTCCAGACAGAAGTATTGAAGACCTGGAACAGGTCTCTAGGAGGACTCCACAAGAGGATCTGCCTTTCTCCCAGTACCTGTCTTTCCCTCAGAAGGTGGATACACCTTAGTCCAACTAGTTTGTTGTGTTGACAACAAATGCGTCCCAGTCGGGATGGGGAGCCTATGTGGACGAGAGGACTGTGCAAGTTCGTTGAAGTAGCCTGGAAGTAGGATCTTCTGACCAGAGGGAACTCAAGGCGGTATACCTGGCATTGTTGCACTTCACCCCATACTTCAAGGGGAAGGCTGTCAGAGGCCAGTCGAACAACATGACCACAATGTTGTTCCTGAATAAATAGGGAGGAACCAGGTCCAAAGTTTTCCTGAAAGAAATGAATCTGGGCAGAGAAGAATCTGACCCATTTATCCGCTGTTCACATCAAGGGCTCCCTGAACATAGTGGCGGATCAGTTGAGTCAAGGTATTACGATATCAGGAGAATGGTCCCTCAATCCAGAGGTGTTCCAACAAATTGTCCAGAAATGGTGCCTTCCAGAAGTCGGCCGCATGGCAACCCGACTGAACGCCAAGGTACAGAGGTTCTGATCTCTATATCAGGAGCACAATCCCTTGTTAGTGGATGCCCTGTCCATCCCTTGGAGGTTCAGGCTGGTATACATATTCCCTCCAATTCCCATCATACCGAAGGTATTGATGAAAATAAGACAGGACCAAGTCCACGCAATTGCCATAATCCCGTTCTGGCCGAAAAGGACTTGGTTCGCCCAGCTCATACAGATGAGTCAAGGCGTATACTGGAGGCTTCCCCGCTCCCAGAACCTGGTCACTCAAGGAGGACAGACGTGCCAGGATCTGGTGAGATTCAACCTGACAGCCTGGAGGTTGACCAGTCCCTATTACGGTATAGTGGACTGGCAGAGGCCATCCTGAGGACCCTTGCCTGTGCCAGGGCACATTCTACAAACAGGAATTATTGCAGGATTTGGAAAATCTTCAAGTCTTGGTGCCTTGGACACAATATGGTATTTTCTATGGTGTTGGAGTTCCTACAGGACAGCCTAGACAAAAGGCTATCTCCTTCGACTCTGAAGGTACATGTTACCGCCCTGTCCACCTATCTGAGGAGGCATTTGACTCAACCCCCTTTGGTCAGTGGATTCTTAAAGGGTGCAACGAGGATTAGACCCTCTGTATCAGCTCCGGTACAGCAGTGGGATCTTGGTACGGTCCTGCCAGGACTCTGCGACTCCCCATTTGAGCCACTAGAAGAAGTGGACCTAAAGTTTTTTGACCTATAGAACAACTTTTCTTTTGGCCATCACTTCAGCCAAAAGAGTGGGGGAGCTTCAGGCTCTATCTTCAGAAGAACCTTGCATCTCCTTCTTTGAAGATAGGGTGCGTTTCCTACCGGAGTTTAGGCCTAAAGTGCCTTCCCTGGAAAACCTAAATCAGCTGATTTCATTGTCAGTCTTCTTATCTGCTCCCTCTTCGGAGGAGGAAGTAAGCCTTCATACGCTGGACTTAGGTAGATGTCTGCGAATCTACCTGGAGCGTACGAGAACTCTCAGAAGAACTGACAGTCTTCTGATTAACTTGGCTGGAAGGTTTAGAAGCCAAAAAGCCTCTAAAGCATCTATTTCGGTGGGTCAGGGAAGCCATTAAGGTGTCTTTTTTTCTCAAGGTTTTTTTCCTCCAGCTTGCCTTAGGGCGCACTCGATGAGGGCAGTATCGACTTCATGGGCGGAGAGGAGGGCAGTGCAGTTGGAACAAAGATTCTTGGTCCTCTCATAACACATTTGTGAAGCACTACAGACTGAGCTCTTGTGCTTCGGACACTACTGCCTTCTGGCGGTAGGTCTTGAGCTCTGTAAATTGAGGAAACCACCTCTGAGGGGATTACTTGACATGTCCCCACATTGTGCTGCTGGTATGACGACAGGGAATGGTGGATTATGTAGATCAGTGATTTTCAACCTTTTTTGAGCTGCGGCACACTTTTTACACTTAAAAAATCCCGGGGCACACCACCAACCAAAATTGCACAAAATGACACTAAAACAGTACATATTATACATATAGTTAATAATATAGATTCTAAATGGTTGATTCTTTGGTTGAAATAAACTGCAGCAAAATCTGCAACAAAAACGCTGCGTTTATGCAACGTGGGGCCTCAGCCTTACGCCTCCTGCATACAAGTGGCACGCATGTGGTTTTCACTGATATAAATATTAAAAATTAATTGACAGGGCCACAAATGCAGACAGATATAGGGTATATATAGGACAGATATAGGGTAGGTATAGGACAGATATAGGGTACGTATAGGACAGATATAGGGTACGTATAGAACAGATATAGGACCTGCTCTATCATTTTCAGCTCTTCAATTTGGCCCAGATACACAGCCACAAAAAGAATGGCTGTATATATGGGTCCTTAGAAATGTATAGGTCTGTACTTTTATCCACAGTTGTGTATAAAAAGTCTGGTCATGTATATTACAGGTTACAACTCAATGTGCCTCATATTAATAGCAGTGAACCCCATCATGTCCCTCACATTAACCCCCTGTGTGCTTTACATAAGGGATACTGATATGTGAGACATACGGAGGTAATTAAGTAAATATCTTCATTATATAGTACCCTCATATGTCACACATGTTATTAACTCTTATGTGAGCCACACAGGGGTTAATATGAGGGACATGATGGGGTTAATTGCTATTAATGTGAGGCACATGGAGTTACTAAAACTAAAGTAATAACCCCAAATGCCTGACCGTAATAAGAATAGTTACTAACCTGGTGTTTTTTCTTACTTTCACTTTGTTCAGCTTCCTCTCCTCCTCTCCTATTCAGGGCTGCAGACGGCAGGCAGGAGCTCCTCACGTGTAGCAGCAGGTCCAGGGAGCCCTTATCCTGTGCAGTGAGAGCCTCATCTCTGATTGGTGGCAGGGAGAGAAGGGGGCGTTTCCTACACCTGAGCTCTAGCAGAGCAGTGAAGGGACGCTCCGTCTACATTTACAAGTACACGAACGTCGGGGACTGGCTGCTGTGCCAGCAAAATAGGTCTCCTGTGCCAATCTTGGCACGCGTTTGGGGAACTTTCCCCGTGGCACACCCGACCATGTGTCACGACACACTAGTGTGCCGCGGCACACTGGTTGAAAACCACTGATGTAGATAATCTGTTTTCCCTTAGTCATAACAGCAGCACAAGGCTTCCTTCCCTATTGTATTATTATTGTACTTTTGTATTAACAAAAGGGGGGGGGGAGGTCTCTGTGCCCTCTTATAGGGCCTAGTCATGCATATTAATTAATTGCTGATTAAAAATTCCGCCTGTCCTACCAGCACACATTGGCAGAAATATCCCACATGCTGCTGTTATGACTAAGGGAAAACAGATTATCTACATAATCCACCATTATCTTCCCAGAGCTTCCAAGGTGAATCTGTATCTGCAGCATATACATTCTGTGTTCCTAAAAATTTTTTTGACAGGTTAGTAGTTTCTCTGAATCTACTTTAATGATTTAAAGGATGATGCACAATGGTCTACTGAGAGTATACGAGATAGTATATAGAGCCACTGCAATATTGAGATGATTACTTTGAACCGGAGATAAAAATACATCAGACATTCCTTCCATTCACAGAATCGGGTCTATTACAGATTTCTGCAGCATTCTAAGCACTAATCAGTCCCTCTTGTGTGTGTTCTCCTGTGCCCACTCAGTCTCACAGTGAGGCTACTTCTATGGCAACTGTTCTAACAGCTCATTTAATACAGGAAAAGTAGCTTTTTTCAGTTCAACCATATTAGCATGTGTAGCTTGTCGACGGAATACTATAAAGCATTAGGAAAGGTAAATGTAGGGTACAAAATAAATATAAAGTTTATCATTTTTTGCAAATGATGCATTGCTACAAAATTTTTCAGCAGGATCTCATGTATTTTTGTGTGGGCAGTGATCATACTAAAACAAAAAAGATGACCTCAAAATTAGGTTTGAGTTTAAAGAAAATAGGGTTAATGACAGCAAGGAAGGTGAAGTCCCAGATGTTCCCTTGGAGGCTGTGTACCTTTTTGCCTCATCATAATAGTAATTAACCCCATCACGTAAGTACCTCACTTTGACCCCTATTTGCCTCATAATGATTTATTATATTTGAGATATCTGTAGGTTTTCAATTGGTACTTCATTGTCCTCATGTAATAGTAACTCTAGGGTCAGGCCCCATGAAGCAAACTATACATAGTTTCCATTTTCTTAGCCCAAAAAACCATGTAGTCCACAAAAAGAAGAATCATGGTGGCAGACACCTACTCTTCCTATTCTTTACTATGTGTTGCAGTAGAGCATCCTGCAATAGAATCCAGTGAATGACAGGACAGGGAGCCTTGTGAACGCTGTCATGGCAATGTGATCCCGGATCCGAAGCTTGCTCTGGGTGACCGCAAAATGGCGCGAGGCATCAGAGGGGTTAGTGCCTCATGATCGGTGCGGTCACCGATAATGGGCATTAGCGCTGGGTGTCTACTGTATAAAACAGTAGACACTCGGCGGCTATGGCGGCCGCCCAACTCCCGAGCAGCCGCCATGTTTAAATTCCCAGCATCTGCCGTAATAGTACTGCAGAGGTAAGGAAGGGGTTAAAGGTGAAGAACATTTCACCGGTAAATGTTTCACTGGTAAAATCCACAAAACTACCAGTCCACAAAACCAAAGCAAACTTTTTTTTTATTCAGATGGAGTTCAGTACTGTATAGTAGTTCAGTAGTTGCATGTCAAAACACCCCAGCAATAATATGAAGTGCGACAGTGTTGAGTACATTACAACATCTACAAAATACGTCATGCGCATTTGTTCCTGGCATGTAGCAGTTAGAACCTAAGAAAAGTAGCCCAAGGAAAAAGTGGGGAGTGAAAACTTTTTTTATTTTAATGTAGATTGTGAGCCCCATATAGGGCTCATAATGTACATTTTTCCCCTATCAGTATGTCTTTGTAGAATGGGAGGAAATTCACACAAACACAGGGAGAACATACAAACTCCTTGCAAATGTTGTTCCTGGTGGAATTCCAACCCAGGACTCCAGCACCGCAAGGCAAGGCAAGTGCAAGTGCTAACCACTGAGCCACCGTGTTGCCCCAGGAGTGAAAACTAACAACTGGTCTGATCCCAACTATAGCACACATTTCTGCTGTCCATGTCAGAAAGATGACAGAACATACAATGCACTGCAATGAGCTCCACAGCTGGATGTGCCAGAATGCCCATGTTGACCGCTATCCACAGTTTTCACAGAGACCGATTTAGACTGTGAAAAGTGCTGGAAAACACAAGTGAAATTAACTGAAGCCTCAGCTTACAGGACTTAAAGGTACTGATGCTAATTAGAGATGAGCGAACACTAAAATGTTCGAGGTTCGAAATTCGATTCGAACAGCCGCTCACTGTTCGATGGTCGAATGGGTTTCGAACCCCATTATAGTCTATGGGGAACATAAACTCGTTAAGGGGGAAACCCAAATTCGTGTCTGGAGGGTCACCAAGTCCACTATGACACCCCAGGAAATGATACCAACACCCTGGAATGACACTGGGACAGCAGGGGAAGCATGTCTGGGGGCATAAAAGTCACTTTATTTCATGGAAATCCCTGTCAGTTTGCGATTTTCGCAAGCTAACTTTTCCCCATAGAAATGCATTGGCCAGTGCTGATTGGCCAGAGTACGGAACTCGACCAATCAGCGCTGGCTCTGCTGGAGGAGGCGGAGTCTAAGATCGCTCCACACCAGTCTCCATTCAGGTCCGACCTTAGACTCCGCCTCCTCCGGCAGAGCCAGCGCTGATTGGCCGAAGGCTGGCCAATGCATTCCTATGCGAATGCAGACTTAGCAGTGCTGAGTCAGTTTTGCTCAACTACACATCTGATGCACACTCGGCACTGCTACATCAGATGTAGCAATCTGATGTAGCAGAGCCGAGGGTGCACTAGAACCCCTGTGCAAACTCAGTTCACGCTAATAGAATGCATTGGCCAGCGCTGATTGGCCAATGCATTCTATTAGCCCGATGAAGTAGAGCTGAATGTGTGTGCTAAGCACACTCATTCAGCACTGCTTCATCACGCCAATACAATGCATTAGCCAGTGCTGATTGGCCAGAGTACGGAATTCGGCCAATCAGCGCTGGCTCTGCTGGAGGAGGCGGAGTCTAAGGTCGGACCTGAATGGAGACTGGTGTGGAGCGATCTTAGACTCCGCCTCCTCCAGCAGAGCCAGCGCTGATTGGCCGAATTCCGTACTCTGGCCAATCAGCACTGGCTAATGCATTGTATTGGCGTGATGAAGCAGTGCTGAATGTGTGTGCTTAGCACACACATTCAGCTCTACTTCATCGGGCTAATAGAATGCATTGGCCAGCGCTGATTGGCCGAATTCCGTACTCTGGCCAATCAGTGCTGGCCAATGCATTCTATTAGCTTGATGAAGCAGAGTGTGCACAAGGGTTCAAGCGCACCCTCGGCTCTGATGTAGCAGAGCCGAGGCTGCACAAGGGTTCAAGCGCACCCTCGGCTCTGATGTAGCAGAGCCGAGGCTGCACAAGGGTTCAAGCGCACCCTCGGCTCTGATGTAGGAGAGCCGAGGGTGCACTTGAACCCTTGTGCACCCTCAGCTCTGCTACATCAGAGCCGAGGGTGCGCTTGAACCCTTGTGCACACTCTGCTTCATCAAGCTAATAGAATGCATTGGCCAGCGCTGATTGGCCAATGTATTCTATTAGCCTGATGAAGTAGAGCTGAATGTGTGTGCTAAGCACACACATTCAGCTCTACTTCATCGGGCTAATAGAATGCATTAGCCAGCGCTGATTGGCCAGAGTACGGAACTCGACCAATCAGCGCTGGCTCTGCTGGAGGAGGCGGAGTCTAAGATCGCTCCACACCAGTCTCCATTCAGGTCCGACCTTAGACTCCGCCTCCTCCAGCAGAGCCAGCGCTGATTGGCCGAATTCCGTACTCTGGCCAATCAGCACTGGCTAATGCATTGTATTGGCGTGATGAAGCAGTGCTGAATGAGTGTGCTTAGCACACACATTCAGCTCTACTTCATCGGGCTAATAGAATGCATTGGCCAATCAGCGCTGGCCAATGCATTCTATTAGCGTAAACTGAGTTTGCACAGGGGTTCTAGTGCACCCTCGGCTCTGCTACATCAGATTGCTACATCTGATGTAGCAGTGCCGAGTGTGCATCAGATGTGTAGTTGAGCAAAACTGACTCAGCACTGCTAAGTCTCTGCATTCGCATAGGAATGCATTGGCCAGCCTTCGGCCAATCAGCGCTGGCTCTGCCGGAGGAGGCGGAGTCTAAGGTCGGACCTGAATGGAGACTGGTGTGGAGCGATCTTAGACTCCGCCTCCTCCAGCAGAGCCAGCGCTGATTGGTCGAGTTCCGTACTCTGGCCAATCAGCGCTGGCCAATGCATTCTATTAGCTTGATGAAGCAGAGTGTGCACAAGGGTTCAAGCGCACCCTCGGCTCTGATGTAGCAGAGCTGAGGGTGCACAAGGGTTCAAGTGCACCCTCGGCTCTCCTACATCAGAGCCGAGGGTGCGCTTGAACCCTTGTGCACACTCTGCTTCATCAAGCTAATAGAATGCATTGGCCAGCACTGATTGGCCAGAGTACGGAATTCGGCCAATCAGCGCTGGCCAATGCATCCCTATGGGAAAAAGTTTATCTCACAAAAATCACAATTACACACCCGATAGAGCCCCAAAAAGTTATTTTTAATAACATTCCCCCCTAAATAAAGGTTATCCCTAGCTATCCCTGCCTGTACAGCTATCCCTGTCTCATAGTCACAAAGTTCACATTCTCATATGACCCGGATTTGAAATCCACTATTCGTCTAAAATGGAGGTCACCTGATTTCGGCAGCCAATGACTTTTTCCAATTTTTTTCAATGCCCCCAGTGTCGTAGTTCCTGTCCCACCTCCCCTGCGCTGTTATTGGTGCAAAAAAGGCGCCAGGGAAGGTGGGAGGGGAATCGAATTTTGGCGCACTTTACCACGTGGTGTTCGATTCGATTCGAACATGGCGAACACCCTGATATCCGATCGAACATGTGTTCGATAGAACACTGTTCGCTCATCTCTAATGCTAATGTCTTAATACCAGACATCACAGCTACCATGGTCTTGTTTGGTCCATGACTGAATTTGATGGTATATGAGGGACCCAGGTAGTATTTCGTTTTACCCCTTCTTGAATCTATCAAAACATACAGAGGCCAGTAACACATAGTAAGGTATGGAATATATATAGAACAAACTCAAAGCAACAACCACACCCACATTTCAATAAAATTTTAGAAGTTTATTTTATATTCAAAGTTAAAAATATAAGGACACATGAAGACAAAATCATACACATAAATAACAGGGAAACCGTGAGGTTAAAGTGCCATCAACACCAAAATGATACAGGTAAAGGTGCAGTATTATAATACTTTTCAGTGTAAACATTGCCCACAATAGGATATAAAAATACATAGTCATAGGTTACCAAGAGGGTAAAGGGAGAATATAAGATTAAGCCTATAAAGTGCAAACCACCTCGCTAAATACCCTATGGCACACCAGCCAATAAGATCCAAAACAAAATATCCAAATCGCAATGTGGAGTAATACCAATGTGTCATCCAGCACATTGGATAAAGCCTGGTGGTGTGGGCGAAACGCACGTCGGACAGTTCATAATGATACATTGGTAATGTGTTATACACATTGGTATTACTCCACATTGCGATTTGGATATTTTGTTTTGGATCTTATTTGCTGGTGTGCCATAGGGTATTTAGCGAGGTGGTTTGCACTTTATAGGCTTAATCTTATATTCTCCCCTTACCCTTTTGGTAACTTATGACTTTATGTATTTTTATTTCCTATTGTGGGCAATATTTACGTTGAAAAGTATTATAATACTGCACCTTTACCTGTATCATTTTGGTGTTCATGGCACTTTAACCTCACGGTTTCCCTGTTATTTATGTGTATGATTTTGTCTTCATGTGTCCTTATATTTTTAACTTTGGATACAAAATAAACTTCTAAAGTTTTATTGAAATGTGGGTGTGGTTGTTGCTTTGAGTTTGTTCCCTTCTTGAATCCACCACAATAGAATAATGCTCCCGAGAAGAACTTACCGCAAAGCATCGTAATGGCACACACAACACACAAAAACTGATCGTGCACCATGCTACGCAGGCTGAAATTTCCCCTGTATTTGAGTTCCGTTTGTGCGTGTTAATCCCTGAAATGCCACAGTCAAACATGACTGTGGCATCTTACCCTATGTTGACACCTGTGTCCGGGTTTCATTTGTAGGATCCGTTTGAGGAGCCCCATAAATGCAAATCTTACCTAGATTATAATGGGGTCTGCCGGGTTTCCGCCCGAAAAATGTGGAGAGAAAAGTACCGCTGTTAGAACTTTTGTCTCTGTATTTTTTAAGCGGAGTGAAGGAAGGAATTCCTGAACGGGCAGGTGTGAATCCAGCCTTAGAGGTTTTACTATAAATTGGGGCCGTGATGTGTTTGGCAGCATGGGGTCTGACTTATGCTGTACACTGCACAGCAAAAAAAATTTATGTTAAATGCCAGATTTGATGTGTTTTTTTGTTTTTTAATCCCACCATTAAAATGTAGTCAATAAGTTATAGGCATCCAATGGTGGCATTGAAAAGAACATCTCATCCGACAAAAATCAAGCCCTTACATGGCCATATCGCCAGCTTATACAATGTGAAGACAAAAAACCCAAGAATCACCAAATTGTTTGGACAAAACTGGCTATGGCAAGAAGAAAATGTACTGTGTAATCTGTGTGAACACAAATCAGAGTACACCTCAGATTTAGAGTTTACAAAAAATACACCAGCAGTGTTCCCTTTACATATTCCCTTCTATTAAACTAATGCTCACTACAACCCTTAATAAATTCTTTGAGGGGTGAAGTTTTCTAAATAGGGTCACTTCTGGAGGATTACAAATTACTGCCACCTCAGGGACTCTGCAAATATGACATGGCGTCCAGATAACAAACCACCTAAATCTGTGTGCCCAACAGCATTTTATGCTCACATATGTGACATAGTTAAGTGGGGTATCCCAGGTACAACAATCATATGTGGATACAAACTGCTGTTCGGGCGCACAGCAGGGAGCAGAAGAGAAGCAGAGCTATTTGGGATCTGGAGGTGGTTTGGTTTTTCGACACCATGCCACTTTTTCAGAGTTCCTGAAATGCCAGCAAAGTGGTATCCCTGACATGTGACCCCATTTTAGAAACTACAAGGAATTTATCCAGGGGTATAGTGAGCATTTTTACCCGCAAAGTGTTGCATTAAATTATTTTCCAGAAATGAATGCATTATGAGCTGTGCGGTGTGAAAATGACATTTTTTTTTTCCAGGAATACGTCATTTCATTGCACAATTTATTATGCCCAGGTTGTGTCAGAGATGAATGTTCCAAAAGCTGTTGTACCAAGTTTAACCCACTTAACAGTTTTTGGAGTATGTGTCTCTGCAGCCAGAAGCTGGGCACGCCATTTTGGGCACTGAAATGGTGTATCTCAGAAAAATTCCAATTTTAACTCTTCACTGTGCATTTATTTCTGGAAATTAAAATAATGCAATACTCGAGAGGTAAAAATGCTCGCTATGCCCCGTCATACATTCCTTGAGGGGAATAGATTTTAAAATAGGGCGTCCATTCTTTTTATTATGTGTCAAAATTCTCTGCAATTCCTCGCCAATGCAGTGTAAAATACCAAATGAGGCCTCAAATGTGCATGGCACTTCTTCATTTCTGAGCCCTGCCGTATTTGTAGGCAAATGAATATGGCCGCATATAGAGTGTTTCCTAACTCAGTAAGCAGAACATACTAACTGGAGAGCAGACGTTTCACAGTACCATGATATGGGTATGAACTAATGGGCACTAAAATGGCCTATCTGGTAAAATGTAAATTTTCAGTGTGCACCATCTACTGTGTATTACTTTTTGGAAAGCATCTCTGAGGTCAAAATGAGCCCTAATACCCTTTGAAGAGGGTTGTTTCCAAAATTGTCACTTCTTGGTGCTCTCCATTGCATTAACACCTTAGAGGCAAATGTGTTATGGCACCTGAAATTGGTACTGCCATGTGTCTGTTGACACTTCCCGCCTTTTCCTCCACTTGGTGGGGTATTTCCATAGTTAGGAGAAATTGTGGGATACATTTTCTCCTTTAATCACTTGTAAAAATTAAACATTTGTGGCTAAAGCCACATTTTATTGCAAAAAGTATAATTTTTAATTTTCACTGCCGAATGTTAATAACTAGAGATGAGCGAACAGTGTTCTATCGAACACATGTTCGATCGGATATCAGGGTGTTCGCCATGTTCGAATCGAATCGAACACCACGTGGTAAAGTGCGCCAAAATTCGATTCCCCTCCCACCTTCCCTGGCGCCTTTTTTGCACCAATAACAGCGCAGGGGAGGTGGGACAGGAACTACGACACTGGGGGCATTGAAAAAAATTGGAAAAAGTCATTGGCTGCCGAAATCAGGTGACCTCCATTTTAGACGAATAGTGGATTTCAAATCCGGGTCATATGAGAATGTGAACTTTGTGACTATGAGACAGGGATAGCTGTACAGGCAGGGATAGCTAGGGATAACCTTTATTTAGGGGGGAATGTTATTAAAAATAACT
Source organism: Leptodactylus fuscus (assembly GCF_031893055.1). Taxonomy (NCBI): domain Eukaryota; kingdom Metazoa; phylum Chordata; class Amphibia; order Anura; family Leptodactylidae; genus Leptodactylus; species Leptodactylus fuscus. The sequence continues at coordinate 84,234,638 of NC_134267.1, forward strand.
TTTTGGGGCTCTATCGGGTGTGTAATTGTGATTTTTGTGAGATAAACTTTTTCCCATAGGGATGCATTGGCCAGCGCTGATTGGCCGAATTCCGTACTCTGGCCAATCAGTGCTGGCCAATGCATTCTATTAGCTTGATGAAGCAGAGTGTGCACAAGGGTTCAAGCGCACCCTCGGCTCTGATGTAGCAGAGCCGAGGCTGCACAAGGGTTCAAGCGCACCCTCGGCTCTGATGTAGGAGAGCCGAGGGTGCACTTGAACCCTTGTGCACCCTCAGCTCTGCTACATCAGAGCCGAGGGTGCGCTTGAACCCTTGTGCACACTCTGCTTCATCAAGCTAATAGAATGCATTGGCCAGCGCTGATTGGCCAATGTATTCTATTAGCCTGATGAAGTAGAGCTGAATGTGTGTGCTAAGCACACACATTCAGCTCTACTTCATCGGGCTAATAGAATGCATTGGCCAGCGCTGATTGGCCAGAGTACGGAACTCGACCAATCAGCGCTGGCTCTGCTGGAGGAGGCGGAGTCTAAGATCGCTCCACACCAGTCTCCATTCAGGTCCGACCTTAGACTCCGCCTCCTCCGGCAGAGCCAGCGCTGATTGGCCGAAGGCTGGCCAATGCATTCCTATGCGAATGCAGAGACTTAGCAGTGCTGAGTCAGTTTTGCTCAACTACACATCTGATGCACACTCGGCACTGCTACATCAGATGTAGCAATCTGATGTAGCAGAGCCGAGGGTGCACTAGAACCCCTGTGCAAACTCAGTTCACGCTAATAGAATGCATTGGCCAGCGCTGATTGGCCAATGCATTCTATTAGCCCGATGAAGTAGAGCTGAATGTGTGTGCTAAGCACACTCATTCAGCACTGCTTCATCACGCCAATACAATGCATTAGCCAGTGCTGATTGGCCAGAGTACGGAATTCGGCCAATCAGCGCTGGCTCTGCTGGAGGAGGCGGAGTCTAAGATCGCTCCACACCAGTCTCCATTCAGGTCCGACCTTAGACTCCGCCTCCTCCAGCAGAGCCAGCGCTGATTGGCCGAATTCCGTACTCTGGCCAATCAGCACTGGCTAATGCATTGTATTGGCGTGATGAAGCAGTGCTGAATGAGTGTGCTTAGCACACACATTCAGCTCTACTTCATCGGGCTAATGGAATGCATTGGCCAATCAGCGCTGGCCAATGCATTCTATTAGCGTGAACTGAGTTTGCACAGGGGTTCTAGTGCACCCTCGGCTCTGCTACATCAGATTGCTACATCTGATGTAGCAGTGCCGAGTGTGCATCAGATGTGTAGTTGAGCAAAACTGACTCAGCACTGCTAAGTCTGCATTCGCATAGGAATGCATTGGCCAGCCTTCGGCCAATCAGCGCTGGCTCTGCCGGAGGAGGCGGAGTCTAAGGTCGGACCTGAATGGAGACTGGTGTGGAGCGATCTTAGACTCCGCCTCCTCCAGCAGAGCCAGCGCTGATTGGTCGAGTTCCGTACTCTGGCCAATCAGCACTGGCCAATGCATTTCTATGGGGAAAAGTTAGCTTGCGAAAATCGCAAACTGACAGGGATTTCCATGAAATAAAGTGACTTTTATGCCCCCAGACATGCTTCCCCTGCTGTCCCAGTGTCATTCCAGGGTGTTGGTATCATTTCCTGGGGTGTCATAGTGGACTTGGTGACCCTCCAGACACGAATTTGGGTTTCCCCCTTAACGAGTTTATGTTTCCCATAGACTATAATGGGGTTCGAAACCCATTCGAACACTCGAACAGTGAGCGGCTGTTCGAATCGAATTTCGAACCTCGAACATTTTAGTGTTCGCTCATCTCTATTAATAACAACTATGAAACATCCATTTGATGAAAATGCTGAGCACAGCCCTTTATAAATCCCTTGAGGGGTGTAGTTTACAGAATGGGGTTATGTTTTGAGGTTTTCTGTTGTACTGGCAATTTATGGGCTCTTCAAATGGGACATGGCACCCAAAACCTATTCCAGCAAAATTTGCCCTCTAAAAGCTAATACAAACACAAAACTGGAACAGGCCAGATGGTTATCGACACTCAACATATCCAACTACAGGTTCAAGTATAAAAAATATATACTTATAGTATATATTTTTTATACTTGAACCTGTAGTTGGATATGTTGAGTGTCGTTAACCATCTGGCCTGTTCCAGTTTTGTGTTTGTATATCTATGTTTGTGGTTTAAGACATGCTAGGTTTGAAGGGCTTAATGAGGGAGGGAGGTAGGATTGAATTATGATGAGTTATACCTATTCCTCCAATAGACGTGCTATACTTTTGGTACCTCTAAAAGCTAAATAGTGCTCTTTCCATTCTGAACTCTACTATGCACGTGTCCATGCAGCAGTTTACGACAACATATGGGGTATTGCAATGTTCATAAGAAATTGTTCAACAAACTGTAGGAGCTTTTTTTCTTTTAACCTTTTCTGAAAATGAGAAATTTGGGCCTAATTCAAAATTTTATCGGAAAAAAGTAATTCTTTATTTTCACATCCCATTGGTAGTAAATACAGTGAAACAGGTCTGGGTTCAAAATGCTGACTATACCCATTGATAAACTCCTTGAGTGGTCTAGTTTAAAAAAGAGGTTATTTGTTGGAACTTTCCACTGCTCTGGTATCTCAGGGGTTCTGGCAATGCAACTTGGCGCCTGAAACCAATTCCATCAAAATCTGCCCTCCGAAAACCTCAGTGGTGCCTCCCTGCCGTGCGCTAATACATAAATTTATATCCACATGTGGGGTATTTCCGTAGTTGGGAGAAATTGCTTAATAAGTTGTGGGGTACATGTTCTCCTTTAAAATGTGAAAATAAAACATTTTGAGTTAAATCTTTCATTTTATGGGCTAATTCTCTGAAAGACCTGTAAGGTCAAAGTACTCCCTACACCCCTTGATAAATTCCTTAAGAGGTCTAGTTTCCAAAATGGGGTCACTTTTGGGAGGTTTTCACTGTTTTGGCACTTTAGGGGCTCTGCAAATGGGACCTGGTATCTGAAAAGTATTCAAGCAAGTCAATTAGCTCTCTTTCTGTTACAGTGTACCGGCACATATGGGGTATTGTTTTGTTCAGAAGAAAAGTGTTAATGGGTTATTCTCCTTTAACCCTTTGAGAATATGATACATTTGGGGCTAACATTTTATTGGCAGAACGGTAATTTTTCATTTTCATGTCCCAATGGTAATAAATTCAGTGAAAAATCTGTAGGGTCAAAATATTCACTATACTCCTTGAAAAATTTCTTGAGGGGTCTAGTTTCCAAAATGGGGTAACTTTCTGGGGGTTTCCACTCTTTTTGGACCTCAAGGGTTCTGCAAATGTCACATGGTGCCTGAAACTGATCACAGCAAAATTTGCCCTCCAAAAGCTCATTGGTGCTCCTTCCCTTTTGTGTCTCACTATGTGCCCATATATCAGTTTACATTCACATAGGGGTACTATGGTAGTTGGGAGAACTTGCTTAACAAATTGTGTGATGCATTTTCTCCTTTAACCCCTTGTGAATGTGTAAATTTTAAAGGGCCAAATGAACATACTAGTAAAGGAAATGAAACGTGTAAAGTTTACCTCCATTTTGTATTACTTCCTGTTGAATGCTTATAGGGATAACATACTGTTTTGTCTTATTTAATGGGTGCAGTTTTGAAAATGATTTTGTGAATGGGTGATTTATGAGAGGTTTCTAATACAAGAGCCTTTCAAAACCCCTTCAGAACTGAATTAGTCCCTTGAAAAATGGGTGATAGAAATGTTCTTAAAATTTTTTGAAAATTGCTGTTTGACTTGTAAAGCTTTATAATGTCCATATAGAATTAAAGGGTGATTAAAGTTTGATGCCAAAATAAAGCAGAGATATGTCAAATTAGATTTCTGAACTAATTTGAGTAGTATGACTATGTGTATAAAAAGCAGATCATTTCAAACTTTAATTGAATATTTCCACCAGACTTCCTATTTTTCTATAATTAAACACAAATCATATCGACTAAAATTTACCAGTAAGACAAAGTACAATGTGTCACGAAAATATAGTCTCAAAATTACTTTGGTGTGTTAAAGTGTTGCAAAGTTATTACTGCATAAAGTGACACGTCAGATTTAAAAAAAAAAAAATCGAGCTGTGCCAGGAAGTCAAAAACTGGCTCCAATGGGAAGGGGTTAAAGTTGTATCTGATGTGTGTGTTGTTTATTTATAAGATGTATTTAAAAGGAACAATAATTAAAACCTTGTCCTTTGCTGATAGTAGGAATCTAATGTAGGTGTGGACATAGCCTTTGGCATACTATAAATAACACCCATCTTCATTGTCTCAGTTCGTCGTATATGTTTTTACATGCTTATTCACTCTATGCTATTCATTTATTTTGTTTACATTTATACCACCAGCATATTCTGCAGCACTTTACATGAATTGTCAGTGACAGTTTCATATAGGGTTGACAAGGAGAACATGTACACTCCATGCAGATGTTGCCCTTGGCAGGATTCAAACCCAGGACTCCAGTGCTGCAAGGATAACCACTGAGCCACCATGCTGTTACAAACCTAAACACTCATCTTGCACTTATATATCATGACATTCATTATAGTCCTTTCTAATCCACAGCTACATTGACTCTTAGACAATAAGGCATTTCCTTACATAGTGTTTTTTTGTTACAGTTTACCTGTTAGGGTTTGTTAGGATAAAACCTGCAGCAATAACGGACATGCTGCAGTTTTAAAACTCACAGTCCGCATGTTACTTGGTGATGATGGTTTGAGTTGAGTTTGAAGAAGGAAGTGTAATCCGAAACGCATCAGTCTGGCGTTAGTTTTATGGTTGCAAACCTGCATGTACAAGGATTTTAAGCTGACTATGCAATAAAGAGAAGTTTTATCTTTTCAACGTGGCCACGCTGGATAATTTTATCATTGGTGTAGGTTCACAGCTGCACTTGGTCTATGTCCAGGTATTCCGTCCCTGAATCCGCTTAAAAACATGTGGAGAGAAAAGTCCCACAAGCATGACTTTTGTTTGCATTTTTCCACCTTGTTCGGGTGGAAACCTGGCAGATCGCATTATAACCTAAAATAACAATTAACGTGACAGACCTCTGACTATTTCAACGGTCCACCTATTTGTTGTTCTCGCCCTCCAACTGACCAGATCAACGGATAGGCCAAGTCTAGTGTGAACTTAGCATTAGACTGCTAAAGGGTTAAATGCATATAAGGCACCAGAATTATGTGTCAGCTATAGTTATAGCCAAAAAAAATCTAAATCTACAATAAGTGTCATGAAAAAAAAAAAAGTCTCAAAATCACTTTGATAAGTGAATGTGTCTACAGCCATTACTACATAAAGTGACACCCCTAGAAGGGTTAAAATGAATATTTCTTCCAGCCCTGTAAAGACTCAGGGACCCTCTTAGGAATGGGAGTGCATAGTCTCTGAAGACACTACTGAGGTACTGGTAATAAGACTGGTATAAGGCTAGAGGTAAGCAGCCGGTACCGACATCCTCTGAGAGCGGACACGCACTCCACATAGTCTTACATGAAGTCATACCGGTAGGCACCAGGACTCCGCCCAGTTTAAGTGATGTCATCACGTCCTTATCGTTCTCCCCTCAGTGCTAGAACTGTCACCATAACAATCACCCCCCCAACCCACACTCCCCTTCTATCCTTCGGGCTGTGATGCTCAGTACCATGTGAAGGAGGTAGTAAAATAAGAAGGACCGGCCGTACTGGAGTTTTCTTACAGACAAACCCTTTCCCCCCCACCTTCCCCCGTATATTAACAACATCATTACACACAGCCCAACTTGTGGATGGAGTGGGGTGAGCCACATCTTTATTACATATATATCTAAACATAGATATACATACACATTATTTAAAGACATAAGCAGAGACTCTGATTAAACCCCTTTTGGCGACCGATGAAGGGTGTGTCACCCCGAGTGCCAGCCACCACCTCCAGGTGGGCACGCGTTGGGTGTTCCTCCGATGGTGACACATCGGTAGTCTTCATCACTAAAAGGGGGGAAAGGTCCTGACACGTGCCACCGGAGCTTGATGTAACCCTATAACAAGGACCAACCCCACCCTAGCAGCAGGAATGGAGCCTTTTCTGCGCAACCTGGATATCCAAAGAAATTGACTAGTAATATCAGACTGAACTTTTGGCATTACTTGGACATCCGGGCCGACAAATCTGTCATTGCTTCCAGCAGGCCTGACCTCTGCCCACCCTAGATGTTCCAATCTAAAATATCTACTTTTTGGGAAGGAGGCTCTCATTATTATAGCTATGTATACTATACAATAAGTGTCATCCCCCCCCCAAGTAAATATGTATATTATATAATAAGTATTATTCCCCCCCCCCCCCCCCCCCCCCCCCGGTTACATCAGTGCTGATCTCTTTCCATGGCTCCGGTGGTGACTTTGCTTCCGATGGTTGCTCCTCTTGTGCTGGGCTACTGTTACTTATTGAGGTTGTAATATCTCGGACCTTAGGGGCACATAAAATCACAGTTATTGTACACATTGTAAAGTAGCCAGCACCACAAATAAACCAGTCAACTGTGCTAGTCATGAACTGATATTCTCCAGCTATATGAAACCAACTTGGATCCTCAATGTGATACTTTGTTGTTTTTTCAAAACTGGGGGTAACCCACGATATTTGAAAGTAGACTGAGTGTACCTGTTGCCGTCTCGATGCGCGCGTGACCATTGTTTTGTGAGGTTTTAAGATTGCCGTAGTAGCCTCCTATTAACTATTCCTAAGACATGTGGCGCCTCCGCCCTAGTAGTGTTATCCCGGGGCCTAGGCAGAGCCGACTGCGCATGCGAGGGCATGCATGCGCAGTCGGCTCTGCCTAGGCCGGATGCCTAGGCAGAGTGAATTCCAGCCGGAAGACGCCGCGGGGACGCTTCAAGGAGAATCCAGCCCGACCGTCACTCGTGGACTTGGTAAGTATAATTAAGGTAAGAGAAGAACCAGCGTTGATTGGCAGAATGTATAGTATTCTGCCAATCAACGCTGGTTCTGCATCGAACCTTAAACTTCGAACAGCTAGTAGTGTTCGATCAAGTACGAGTATTTCGAATACCGTAGTATTCGATCGAACACCTACTCGATCGAACACTACTTGCTCATCTCTAATCTCTAGCTGTGCCTGCTGGCCTCGGGCTACCTTTTAATTATCCTAAAGTATGATGATCTCCTGTGAGACCTATGAGAGAGGGGTCATTCAACTACTTTGTTTTTAATGCCTTCCTCCCTGCGACTGTCAATATAAGTTAACTGTCCACCCTAGCAATCGTGGGGGCTGATTACGTATGGGGAATACATATCCTTGCATCACCTAAGGCTTTGTTAGTGTTATTTAGAGATATCACAAAAACAAGCCTTCTGTGCCAACAACATTCTAATAATTAAGTTAAATTGAATATGGCAGTGCTCATGCCGTTTACATTTGATGGCTGGAACTGGTTATCCCAGCCTCTATGTGACCTATGCACCCTGCCCCTTGGCTTGTAAACTGTGTGCAGCGACTAGTTCGTAGCGTATCCGTAGCATAAAATGATTTTTTTACTATTATTATTGAGGGGTTAAGATCGGTTTGAAGTGGTTAAGGCAGGTACACTATCCTGCCTCATAGTGTTATACTAATGTTGTGCCCTGGGCGGTGTGTGTACCTCCTTACAAAACACTGTTATGGCGCAGTCGCTTGAACACTCCTCGCCTTATTCCCTGGCAACTGCCGAGGTTCCTGCACTTGCTGTATTAAAAACATACCAGCGTCTTCCAGAGCAATACTTAATCCAGGCCATGTTTCCACCTCACAATGGCTTCTAATAGAAAGTGGGATGATACTGGGAGCATGTCTGTAACAGAGAAAGGAATATCCCGAAATATTATAATAATAATGGAGAACTGCCGCAATTGAAAATGTGCTAAGAGAGGTTCGAGGCATTACATCTGGGGACGGCTGAGCATAATATAATAGACATAGTATAGCAAAACAAGTTGAGCTCTAGCTTCTCTGTAAACTTGCTACCGTGTATGTGATGTAGGCCATGTGCTTGCTACCATGTATGTGATGCAGGCCATGTACTTGCTACCATGTATATGATGTAGGCCATGTACTTGCTACCATGTACGTGATGCAGGCCATGTACTTGCTACCATGTATATGATGTAGGCCATGTACTTGCTACCATGTATATGATGTAGGCCATGTACTTGCTACCATGTACGTGATGCAGGCCATGTACTTGCTACCATGTACTGTATATGATGTAGGCCATGTACTTGCTACCATGTACGTGATGCAGGCCATGTACATGATGTAGGCCATGTACTTGTTACCGTGTATGTGATGCAGGCCATGTACTTGTTACCGTGTATGTGATGCAGGCCATGTACTTGTTACCGTGTATGTGATGCAGGCCATGTACTTGTTACCGTGTATGTGATGCAGGCCATGTACTTGCTACCGTGTATGTGATGCAGGCCATGTACTTGCTACCATGTATATGATGTAGGCCATGTACTTGCTACCATGTACGTGATGCAGGCCATGTACTTGCTACCATGTACGTGATGCAGGCCATGTACTTGCTACCATGTACTGTATATGATGTAGGCCATGTACTTGCTACCATGTACGTGATGCAGGCCATGTACTTGCTACCATGTATATGATGTAGGCCATGTACTTGCTACCATGTATGTGATGCAGGCCATGTACATTATGCAGGCCATGTACTTGCTACCATGTACGTGATGCAGGCCATGAACTTGCTACCATGTATGTGATGCAGGCCATGAACTTGCTACCATGTATGTGATGCAGGCCATGTACATTATGCAGGCCATGTACTTGCTACCATGTACGTGATGCAGGCCATGTACTTGCTACCATGTACGTGATGCAGGCCATGAACTTGCTACCGTGTATGTGATGTAGGCCATGTACTTGCTACCGTGTATGTGATGCAGGCCATGTACTTGTTACCATGTATGTGATGCAGGCCATGTACTTGCTACCATGTACGTGATGCAGGCCATGTACTTGCTACCATGTACGTGATGCAGGCCATGTACTTGCTACCGTGTATGTGATACAGGCCATGTACTTGTTACCATGTATGTGATGCAGGCCATGTACTTGCTGCCATGTATGTGATACAGGCCATGTACTTGCTGCCGTGTATGTGATGCAGGCCATGTACTTGCTACCATGTATGTGATGCAGGCCATGTACTTGCTACCATGTATGTGATGCAGGCCATGTACTTGCTACCATGTATGTGATGCAGGCCATGTACTTGCTGCCGTGTATGTGATGCAGGCCATGTACTTGCTACTGTGTATGTGATGTAGGCCATGTCATTGCTATTGTTTATGTCATGCAGGCCATGTACTTGCTACTGTACCATGTGGCCTTTTTCCTCCTTGTCACAAGGTTTTGGTGGACTGGCAGCCATGATGGTTAGGACCTAGGCCTCCATATTATTATTTATTTATTTTGCACATGCTGACCAAAAGGCCTTAGGCATTATGCCTCCCTATGTAAATTAGAGTTCTGCTGCCTGTCTTCACCTACATGAAGTCTCATGTGAGTCAGGAGCCCCCCATATACATAATATAGGTAGAAGTCCCTTGCATTGATGTACAGCTATTGTAATTCAATATGTATGTCCAGCTTACAAGAGGTTACTCTAGCAGGGTCTACCAATGAGTAAGTAGCGCCTGAGCTACCGGGCAACCACTGTTCTCCATGTATGTAGCATACCATCAGGTCTCCTATACAACTCCCTATTCCGCTCTCTTAAAGGGACCAATGACTTATAACAGAGACCTTATTGTAAGCAACCGGATTATCCCTCATCACCTGGACACTACATATCTACTACCCTTAGTTACTGACTATGTCACATCCAGTATACATATCTTCGACTATCTACATCGCCCATGGATCACATCTGGAGATTGTGCAATGCACAAACCAAGTTTCCAAAATCAATGTATCCCAATACAATGTACAGAATAAATAAATGGTCCCATTATGAGGATTCATTTTGTACCACAAACCTTAAGCGCTCACATGGCTCAGTGACTAGAAGTGAACAAGGTTATGGGGTATGTGTGACAGTCTCTCATACCTTCAGCCTTCGCATTGCAACAATGAAAGCTGCTGATAAACCCCGGGGCAACAACCTGTACTACAGGTTTTAGGTAAAGTATGTGGAGGGGCATTGGGGTCTTTTGCCCGTAATTATTACAGTTATAGCATGGGATACATTGCAGGTACATGCATATTTGCCTAGAAACTAAAGACAATGAATCTCCCTGCCTGTCCAGTACAGCAACCTCCTGATACAAATCCAACCCCAGTCTGAACAAAGACATTAATTGAGTGGAGCAGGGGAGGGGGTGAGCTACACAATAGCAAAAACGTGACACAGCAGGGAACTAGCAGCCTGTGCTACAACTTTCTGTAAACTTGTTACTATAGCTGACTTAGCGAGCTTGCAAAACCAATTACAAGAGTGTTTTGGAGGGGGGGGGGAGGGGGGTTCTGCATCGTAGCTGCTCCTCTCCCTACCACATGTGCAAGCCTTCCTCTCCTGGGTACAAGCTGAGGCTGAACAACATAAACAATCGTCTAAGTGTTTTCCCAATTTAGAAACAGAAATTCTTTAGAGTTTCTCCCTTTAGGGGGTGGAGGGGGAAGCCAGCAAGCCGGCTCTTAGGACTCTGTAAGCTGTTGTAAGTGGAAAAGGAGCTCTGTATGGTGTCCCTTACCTTCTTTGATGCAGCAGCTCATTGAGCTGCTGATACCGGCTGGCTGCTCCTTGTTCCTGGTCTTGTAGATCTCACCAGCGCTGGGTCTGGCTCTCGGCCTTCCCTCTGAGCAGGTCTCCTGTCCCTGTATGACTCTGTGTAGTGTTGTTTCCTCAGCACTGGCAGGGATCCAATAGAGCTTCCCCACCCACTGACCTGGATATAGCTGGGAGGAGGCCCAGCCACCAGCCAATCAGTCGGCTGGCGAAGGGGAAAGGGGAGGGGAATCCACCCAAATCACAGCCGCTCAATACTCAATATCCGGCAGGCTTATGCAGCCTGGCCGGCTTGCATGATATAGAGTACCCGGGGAGTGGGGAGGGGAGGGCTGTGCAGCCGTGCTGACCTCCACCATTCCCCGGTGCTGTGGCCTATCATGGCACTAATACCATGCCAGGTGCTGCGGGTGGCTATCCTGCTGTCATACCTATCCGTGCTGTGCCACTACAAGGCCATAGAGATGCCCGCGCACCAGACCTATGGGGGCAGCTGGAAATTTCTCACCTTCATTGACTTGGTGAGTCAGGACTATATGCAGCCAGTGTGTGACGCATGTACACTACATATATACATACACACACATATATATGTTATAGAGATACACACACATTGTATTGATAAACCATGATATGCTGTATATACAGGCACTACTTTCACTATAGATATTTGTGAATTATTTATATAGTCTTCATTCTGGTGGCCTTGAACATGTATAAGGCATGTCCAGCTGATCTATGAGTATATAGTATATACTATTACCACTCGCTGCTGAGTTGTAGCCATTGCATGAATCCATGTAGCAATTTATTTACTTCATGGGATAAAGGGGATGGCTATAGGTAGATGGATGAGTACTGTGATCACACCAGTTCTCGTATATGGTTTGTTGGCTTTAAACCACCACAGATAGCCTTCTCGCACCTCATTAACAACAGGATACTGTTCCTTTTGTCTGATGACTATGCACACCAAGTATTGTCCTTAGTAGGCTCTGTGGATCCCAAAACATAGTCCACTACAAGGTCAGTATTGACTCTGGAAAGCAAGACTTAGTTGTGGGCAGTATATAAGTACTATATGTAGTGGTGGACAGTAAAAACTGCTGGAGTCAGACATAGTACTTATTCACACAGCAGAGTTACCGGTCGTGTAGTAGCCATTGTATTTATGGCATGTGTGAATGATCAAATATTAGAACGTGACGTTTCCTGGACCGTTTTCACAGATCCTTCAATAGACACCAACCTGTGAGGGATGCTTGAAAATGAGATACCCTCTGGATAGAACAAAGGTACTTTTTCATAGTTGAGTTCATGGTATGTTTATGTGAATTAGAACTAATACAAATTAATTTACAAATACAAATTAAAATTCACCAGTTCCTTCACACAGTTCTTTTAAAGAGGACCTTTCCCGATCTGTGCCCTGGGTAAAGTGCTATCAGTCCCGGTACCGTAGCACTTTACAGTCAGAAGGGCGTTTCTGACACTCTGTCAGGAACATCCTTCTGCCCAGCAGCGCCTATCGCGCTGTACAGTGTGAGCGGGGAGGAACGCCCCCTCCCTCTGCTCACAGTACTCGTCCATAGACGAGTATTATCAGGAAGGGAGGGTTGCGTTCCTCCCCGCTCACACTGTGCAGCACGATAGGCGCTGCTGGGCAGAAGGATGTTCCTGACAGAGTGTCAGAAACGCCCTTCTGACTGTAAAGTGCTACGGTACCGGGACCGATAGCGCTTTACCCAGGACACAGATCGGGAAAGCCGATAGTGCGCTGAACTCAGCGCACTGTCAGCTTTCCAGCAGTATATGGTACTGCCTGTGCCCAATCTGATGAAAGGTCCTCTTTAAGTGGCACAATACATAGTCACTAGAATACATAATGTCTATGTACTGATTCCAATACAGGAATCTTTCTTGAATGGTGGATAAGACTGGGTTCACACCAGCGTTTTTACTATGTTCATGGATTCCACCCCCGAACCTGTTTACTGGGCGGAAACTGAGCAGAAACCTGACAAACCCCATTAAAGTCTATGGGGTCCATAGGTTTCCACAGGTAACTGCTTTTAAGCAGATTAGGTTTGTGTTCGGTGGGTCCCCAAACGGAAACCCGAAAGCAGGTGTGAACCAAGTGAAAGATTATTTGTTTTACTGCTTCTAGCAATGTTTATGCAGAGATAGGAAATATTGAGCAAAATCATATTAAAGAGGACATGTCAGCACTTCCTGTCCTCTAAAAATATAGCATTTCCAATACTATTATTTTCAATAGCCTTGGTTGTAAGTTATCCTGGTACAAGGAGTTATTCACGGTCGTCTTCAAGGGGCCTAAGACAGAGGACAGAGTGGGCTGAAAATCTAAGCAGTCTGTGAACACATTGGCCCATTTCACGGATAGTATTATTATTGTTTATTTATATAGCACCATTAATTCCATGGTGCTTTACATTTGGGAGTACAGAGTATAGTACAGTGACCCATTCTTTTCTATGGTCCTGTCCACACGACTAGGCCCCTTTAGATAGGACAGGTCCTATTGTTTATTTTGCGGCCTGTGCTTGTGTGGCTCCTATTCATTTAATAAAAGGTACCACGGAAGCACGACCTGTGCATATCCCCGTGTCCCCTGTTTACAGCCCCTGCTTTTAATTAACAGCAGGCTGGTTGCAGCACAGATACCCAACAGACCCCATTATCGACAGTGGGTTCCCCTGGGTCCATTGTTGTCCATCATAGAATGGATCTGTCTGTATTGCTTTATCTGTTTATATATATATATATATATATATATATATATATATATATATATATATATATATACACAGTATATACTTAGAGATGAGCGAACACCGTTCGATCGAATAGGTATTCAATCGAATATCAGGCCGTTCAATGTATTCATTCCCAATCGAATACCACACGGCATACGCACACGGCACACGGCTGCCGAAAACATGTCACCTCCCATTTATAAGAATGGCCGCCGGCATATTCGTGTCATTTCGCGGTGAGAGATAGGGAGAGAGACATATCTGCTGAAGGCTAGATAGGCATTAGCTTGTGATAGACAGGGAAAAACCGAAGAACAACAACAGCTCTTCTCAGAGCTATACACTGCAGGGACAGGAGTCCAGCTTTCCACGGACGGTGGAAAACAGGGATACAGAACAGTTACTTGTTGCTATGTACGTGCACACCAGCTTTTGTTAGGGGTGTCCCCACACAAAATAGCAGGAATCCACAGCAGTTACTTCTTACAATATACGTGCAAACCAGCTTTTATTAGGGGTGTCCCCCACACAAAATAGCAGGAATCCACAGCAGTTACTTCTTACAATATACGTGCAAACCAGCTTTTATTAGGGGTGTCCCCCACACAAAATAGCAGGAATCCACAGCAGTTACTTCTTGCTATATACGTGCAAACCAGCAAACTTTGGGGTGTCCCCCACCACCACAAATTTGCAGGAATACAGAGAAGTTACCTCCTGCTATATACGTGCAAACCAGCTTTTATTAGGTGTGTCCCCCACAAAATAGCATAAATCCACAGCTGTTACTTCTTGCTATATACATGCAAACCAGCTTTTCAGGCAGTGTGTAACCCCAAAACAGGGATACAGAGCAATTAGGTCCAGCTATGTACGCTCAATCCAGATATCCAGGGAGTGTACCCCCAAAACCTAGGTGGGAGACACCGAAATTCAGTCAGGCTATGTACACTCAATCCAGTTTTTCACAGTGTGTACCCCCAAAACCTAGGTGGGAGAGACAGAAATTCAGTCAGGCTATGTACGCTCAATCCAGATATCCAGGGTGTGTACCCCCAAAACCTAGGTGGGAGACACTGAAATTCAGTCAGGCTATGTACACGCAACCCAGTTTTTCACGGTGTGTAACCCTAAAACCTACCTGGGAGACACAGAAATTCAGTCAGGCTATGTACGCTGAATCCAATTTTTAAGGGTCTACCCCCCAAAAGCTAAGTGTGATACACAGCAATTCAGTCACGCTATATCAGCTCAATCCAATTTTTTGTTCAATCCAGTATTGTTTGCACTCCATGATGTGAACTATGCCTTTGTCTCTTGAAAAGCAACCCAACATGAAGTAAGCCATGTGTGCCAGTGTGTTACTTGGCATGACTTCGCTGCCCCCAACTGTAAGAGTCACTCTCCATTTCCTCCATTTTCCACTCCCCTTCACACCATCTGTGCTGAAGCAATGGGATGCATTGAACTTCACCCTCAAGCCTCGTGTGGGACAGTGACATGAAATGCCACTTCATCCAGCCAACGGTGCGAAGATGACAGGAGTGTGCTCTGAATGTTTTCAGCCTAGCAGAGGCTACTTTTCACTTATGAAAATGGCCGCACTTTGACCAGTATATCAGGCACAATGGTGTATGTGTCAAAGAGCCTTTGCACCAACAAGTTGAAAACGTGGGCCATGTGTGGACCGTGTTTGAGTCTGGCAAGCTCCAGACCTGCTACCAGGTTCCGGCCATTATCACATACACAAACATGCCTGGGCCCAGGTGCAGCTGGGAAAACCATATTGCCATATCATCCTGGATGGCATCCCTCACCTCGGAGGCAGTGTGCTGTCTGTCCCCCAAGCTGATGAGCTTCAGTACGGCCTGCTGACATCTCCCCACGTCAGTGGTACAGTGTTTCCAGCTCGTAGTTGGGGTGGAGGTTTCAGCTCAGGAGTAGGTTTTCAGAGAAACCCTGCCATGAATTTTGGACTGTAAAGAAAAAACAAAAAACAGCACCGAGCTGTATATGGTGAAATATTGTTAAGTTGAAGGTGCAGTGACAGGTTTAAGTGCACTCTCACCTGATTGAGTTGTGAGGAATTCACAACTACTGTAAATGCCTGGAAACCAATTCTAGGGGGTTCCTCCCTGTAAGTGATTGAGCGACTGGGTCCTGTTCACCAATGGTGTGAGGGATCTAAATAGGGACCAGGAGGAAGGACCGCGCTTCACCAGATGTCAAAATAACCAGTTTATTAAAGTTTAACAGCGAACCCGTTTCCGGCATAGGTCGCCCTTCTTCAAGTGCAAAGGAACTGTGAGGATAATGGTACAAAATATAGCAAATACGCATCTAAATTTTAAATGAATCAATTATGATATTTGGATACATAATTTTTATTGAATTTACTTTGCCATATTGATTCATTTAAAATTTAGATGCGTATTTGCTATATTTTGTACCATTATCCTCACAGTTCCTTTGCACTTGAAGAAGGGCGACCTATGCCCGAAACGCGTTTGCTGTTGAACTTTAATAAACTGGTTATTTTGACATCTGGTGAAGCGCGGTCCTTCCTCCTGGTCCCTATTTAGATGAATTTTGGACTGGGAGAGGAGATAGGCCACCCCCAGTTTGCACCCCGGGCCCAGATTCCACACATTCACCCGGCCTGTGATTAAAGATAAGCAGCATCCCTGACCGCAGGCGCTTGTCGATGCGTCGGTGGTCAAGTGGACCTTGCAGCAAAGAACGGAACTTTGAGCCCGACTGATGTTATGGGACACGTGCAGGTTCAAGGCAGGGACAGCACACCAAGAGAAGTAGTAATGGCTAGGCCCAGCATAAGGAGGTTCCCCAGCTGCCATCTGGTCACAGAAGGCCTGAGTATCCAGAAGCATAAACACCAACATCTCCAGGGCCAGCGGTTTTTAGATGAGGCCTTTAAAGGCTTGGGCATGTGGGTGGCTTGCGCTGTACTTCTGCCTGCAATGAAACGCCTGGGAGATGAGGAGTGGCTGGGAAGAGGCGCATGATGGTGCAGGTCAAAAGGGCGGATGAGGGTGAACTCCCCAATGTGTCCGAGACACAACCACAAAATTGCCAGGTGATGGCGGATGCTCTAGTGTCTGGACATCAGTACACACAAAGCTCCTGGCTTTCGGGAAGTGGTTCAACAGAGGAAGAGACAGTAAAAGGACCCGAAAAGAGATCCTGGGAGGGGGCAAGGGTGGGATGACTCTGTTGGGAATATTGGGCATGTTGGGAGGAAGGAGGGGCAGACTCTTGGGTATGAACACGACTGCAGGTAGTGGCTGACCTGCTGCTGGAAAAGCAGCTGGAAGCTTTATCCGCTAGCCATTGTAATACCTGTTCCTGGTGCTCAGGCCTGGTCTGCGTTGTACCCTGCACCAGCAATTGTAGGCCATTTGTGGACCGTGTTTGAGTCTGGCAAGCTCCAGATCTGCTACCAGGTTCCGGCCATTATCACATACGCCAACCTGCATCTGGGCCAAGGTGCAGCGGGGCAAAAAACATTGCCATCTCATCCAGGATGGCATCCCTGACCTCGGAGGCAGTGTGCTGTCTGTCCCCCAAGCTGATGAGCTTCAGCAGCATTTCCAGCTCATAGCTGGAGTCGATTTAACAGTGGCGGAGGAGGAGGATGGTGTTTCAGCACTCCTTCCAGGAATATTGGGCGGGGAGACAAGGCAGGCTGCCACAGTTTGCAACACGGTCCCAGCCTCAACTACATTCAGCCAGTGTGCCGCAATTGAGATGCAGCATCCCTGGCTGCATGAATTTGTCCACGCATCGGTGGTCAAGTGAAACTTTGCGCAACTTAGCGCAAAACTGAGGGTCCGCCTGATGTTACGGGACACGTGCTGGTGCAAGCCTCAACTCACCCTAAGGGCCAAAAATACTTCTGGTGAGTTTTGTTCAATTCCAAAGGACTCTGTGTTTAGATTTGGCTCAGTCGCAGCTCCAGAACATGCCTTTGAAGGCAAGGTTTCCTTTAGTGGCTCCATCTCAGCAGGATGATGATGGTGAAGCTTGGTTAAATCTGGTGTCGAAGGGAAAGTGGTTTCTGATCTACATCTAAAGTACTGGAGCATATTGTTTGGACTATTAACACCTGATCAGAACCCTGTAGAGGTAATGTAGAGTCCGATATTAGAGGACCATTACCGGTAGTAGTAGTTGCAGCCAATTCTCCATCTTTGTGGTCCTCTAAATAAAAGTTACCCCCAGGACTTGATGCCAAAATGTTATCAATTCCCAATCAAGGTCATTGCCACCATTTTAGGGGCTAAGAATTTTAAAGGGGCTAACACTCTGCTGGTGCAAGGCTCAACTCACCCAAAGGGCAAAAAACTCTGTTGGTGCAAGGCTGAAGTCACCTAAAGGGTCTCAATCTCTGTTGGTAGCTCAGCTTAAGGGCCTCTAACTTAATTTGGAAGGGCTCACGTTAAGGGCCATAAAAGTGAATTTTAGAGGGTCTTACCACATCACACACACACACAATGACAGTTAAGGGTGGGGGCTTTTGGATTTCCCATTGCCTATTCCATCTGTGGTTGTCATGGGCAACGTGATTTAAAGGGGTGCTTGTTAATATTTCTTTAGCTTAAATGTGTGGAAAGTGTGTAGTTGATAGGCTGTGATGGTGGGGTAAAACAGTGACTTGGGCTTGTTAGATGCCCCCAGGCATGCTTCCCCTACTGTCCTAGTTGCATTCCAGAGATGTTGTCATAATTTGCTGAGGTGTCATAGTGGACTTGGTGACCCTCCTAAGTCGAATGGTGGGATCCCCTGAAACCAAGCATTTTTCCCCATAGACTATAATGGGGTTCGATATGCAATCGAATAGTCGAATATTGAGCGGCTATTCGAAACAAGTAACGAATATCGAATATTTTATTGTTCGCTGATCTCTAATCTCTAATATATATATATATATATATATATATATATATATATATATATATATATATATATATATATATATATATTGCTTGGCTTGGATTCTAGCACAATATTCAGAACTCATAGAAAAGCCTGTTATAGGTAGAGAGGCTGGGGGTCTCTGAAAAGGAAGATGAAAGAGCAATCTAGTAACATGTCAGAATAAAATGAGGTGATGTTAAATGCTTTAGTGTCAAAAAAGACTGTTGCAAGTAAAAATGGCAATCTCTGTCGGTGATGGACATTTCTGACCAGAAGATTCCTTAAATTTAGGGACTTTTTGCATGCCAGGAGAGGTCATTCTGGGATATTTCCCTTTACTCTGTTGTCATTATGAAATATGGATCAGCAGCAATTTCCCTCAAGATGTTTATCTCAGGGTTGTACGTGCCCACACAGGGTAACCTCCTGTTTTCGTCTCCCTCTTTGGAATTCATTGCACTCTGAGGATCTGCTGATCTATTACCCGTGGATGGTATCCCTGTTATGGGAATGTACTGTATTCCTCAGTGCTAGCAGGTGTTGTTTTCTGTTTTCACTGTCTGAACAGATCCGAGTGTACCACAGAGCTTGGCTATAGATAATGGATTTTATTCTGTGTTTTGAATGAAAGCTGTTTCATCTTAGATATGTTGGTTGGCCAGTAGGTTTATGGTAGACTGTCGTATCTATAGTAGTGTTTGTGGTTCTCTTTGTGTAGTAGTGTTTTTCACACAAATCACTGCTGACGCTGGGTTCACACTAGCGTTCGGCAGTCCGTTCTCAGGTTTCCGTCTTCTGCATGCAGAAGATGGAAACCTGTCATGCCAAGTCTGGCCGTGAGCGCCGGTGAGCGTTTTATGCTCTCCGCGGCGAAACAGTTTTTTTTAAAACCAGACACAAAGTACTGCATGTCCGACTCTGTGTCCGTTTAAAAATAACCAGTTTCGCCGCGGAGAGCATAAAACGCTCACCGGCGCTCACAGCCGGCACCTTTCAAACCCATTCAAATGAATGGGTTTGAAAGAGTCCTGCAGCTTTCCGTCTCCTGCTCTGTTTTGTGCAGGAAACGGAAACCTGCAAAACGGACTCCTGGGCACAGATGTGAACGAGCCCTGAAATGGGAATCACTTCTCCCCGCTTTGACCTGGACCTATGGCTATGGCCTGGACTTTTGAGAACTGATGAGCAGTTTTGCCTTTACATTGTTCCCATATGACCCATAGAGGACAATGTGAGCTAAAGAAACCATGTAACACAGCTGCGCTAAACAGATTCAATAACTTCAGAGATACAGAAACAGCTTAGGGCGGGTTCACACCAGTGCCCAATCTCTGCTTTGCGGTTTCCGTTTCCTGCCTGAGAAATTGGGAGGCAGTTTTCAAATACATTCATTTGAATGGGTTTGCAAAGTGTCCACCCGTGAACGGCCGGGAGCGTCTTCTGGTCTCCGTAGCGAACCGTTTTTTTCTAAATGGACACAAAGTCGGACATGCAGGACTTTGTGTCCGGTTTAAAAAAAAAAAATTCGCTGCGGAGACCAGAAAACACTCATGGGTGGACACGGAATACCGGGTTTCCGTGTCCTGTCGGCAGAAGACCAGAAATCCAGAAAGCGGAGATCGGGCGCAGGTGTGAACCAGCCCTTATCTGCATGTGCTACACTGTTCCATATCTTCCATTCTTCTCTATGGGGGTTACTGGAACAGTGTTGAACAGCACTGTGGGGTTGTTTTTGCAAGTCCACCCTAGCAGCTAGGACTTTGGAGCAGTTAGTCCCATCTCAGTATCAATTTGCTGAGGTGAGAATAATCCTTTAAAGGGGCGAAGTAATGTTCAGCTAGGCAAGTGCTGAAATTACTAAAGGAATATGGTTAGAATGTTCTTGCTACAAAATATCAATTTGGTTTCTGAGATGAGATTGTGCTAAACTAATATGAATATCTTTACACAGGTCCATATGGCACACTGGGTGAGATCATCATGAGGGGAATTTTTAAAGTGAACTTTGCGCAAATCTGAGTTGTTTTGGTCTGTTTTTCTATTTCATTAAAGGAACACAAGGATGGACTAAACATTAAGGCTAAGGCCCCCTGTAGCACGCCGCAGCCAAAAAGCACTGCGGAAAAAAAGCATTGCATTTTTTTCTGCTGTGGTTTTCACAGAAAGTCCACAAAGTGTTACTCAGTGGACTTTCTGCTTCTATTATATCTGTGCCAGCATTTCCCTAGATATACTTGACATGCTGTGATTTACAAAAACACAAGCAATGTGTGGATGGGATCAGCTAGAAATTGTAAAATGCAGCATTGTCTGTTATTGCATTTCTGTAACGTGGGGCCCCGAACTAAGATGGATCTGTCTAATGACAGAACAAATCCTGAGGAGACCCAAGAGACTCTACTATATAGACTATAGTAGGGTCTTTTGGGTAGCTATTACTTTCTGTGCTGACAAAAAAATGTGCTTGCAGGACTTTTTTGTTTGGGATTTTAGGTGGATTTTAGGCCCCAAAATGTGTCTGTGATGTAGATGATGTAGATGACAATGTATACTCAGTGTAATACTTCTGTAATCATCTCAAAATGCTTTTGAAAAGTGGCGTGAGTCATGTAAAAATGCTAAATGTGTGACTTTAGGACGCCAGAATTTGAGAGTACATGGCTCGATAAATTCCATTGTGTTCATGTCCACAGCATAGTTAGTATGGTTGAAAGAAGACATATGACATACAAGTTGAACCAGGGAATGGAAAACGTCATGGCAGTCTATACATTTCCATAACCATCAATGCTATTTTGATCTATCTAAGCCTATTTTTGAAGAATTCGGGTGTGACTTGCTCCTGGTGTAATCTATTCCACATATTCAAGTTCCTTACAGTGAATAAGCCTTAAACCTTTTTTTTCTCTAGACGGAGGGGGTGCCCCCTTATTTTATGAGAAGAAAAAAGGAGAGAACACAGAGCGTGCTGATAGTGTAGATGAATTTGCAATGGATGTTGTAAATAAAAATGTACAGAGACATGGACCAGTTGGTCCCTCACCTTCAGGTGTTGTGAATGAGTCACAACACTAATGGAAGCATAGAGGCTGAGGTGGCTGCAGAATCCACAGACTGGTCACTGAGGACCAGATGGTAATGGAAGGAAGGAGGCCAGCGGCTGGAGATGGACGTCTGCGTGCTGTGGACCATAGATTGGAGTGTTGATAAGGGGAATAAAATATATGACCTTTATTGGACAAAAACGTACTGCAAATAAAAAAAAATGTATGCTCTCCTGTCCCCTATGATGCCTCCTGACATGACCGCTGAGGCCAATCAGCGAAGGGCCTGCAATGTCACTACCTGTGACCTCATGGGTCCTCTTCCTGAGGCTGCTGATTGGCCTCAGTGGATATATGACCATTGAGGCCAATCAGGAACTCCCGAGGAGACACGGTAGACTGTGCCAGAGAAGAAGAACTCGGACGTACGGGAGGACACCGGAGCATCGGGAACAAGTGATTATGTATTTTTTTCACAGCCCCCGGCTGATTTAAACTTTAAACCGGTTGTCTATTTTTGCCTGAACAACCACTTTAAATAATACAATAAATGATCCATACAAGAAATAAGAGGAAAAGCTATTCCATGTAAAATCCCCTGATAAAATCCTCATCTCTTCTGATGTCCTCCATATCCATTATCAGTTTTGTGGCCCTCCGTTGAACCTTTTCCAACTCTAGGGCATCCTTTTTATGTACTGGTGCCTAGAACTGAATTGCATATTCCAGATGGGGATGTATTAATGACTTATAAATTGTTAATGTTCCACCCCTGTCCCGCTAGTCCATACCTCTTTTAATACATGACAATATCCTGCTGGCCTTAGAAGCAGCTGATTAACATTGCATACTGTAATTTAATCTATGATCTACAAGTACACCAAGGTCTTTCTCCACCAGTGACTCTCCCAGGCTTACTCCCCCCAGAACATATGTTGCATGGGGATTATTTTTACCCAGATGCATCACTTTACGTTTATCCACATTGAGCCTCATTTGTCATGTGGATGCCCTCAGTCTCAGTCTGTATAAGTCTGCTTGTGCATCCTCCATAGACTGCAATGTACTATATAGCTTGTTGCTGCAAAAATAGAGACAGTTCTATTAACCCCATCTTCTATATCACTAATAAATAAGTTAAACAACAGCAAACCCAGCACTGAGGTTAGTCTGACAACTTCTGTCTTTAGTAAAACCATGGTGTCAGTCACTTATAAGATTATGTATAGTCACATACTCTTGTATATAGTCTCTTAAGAGCCCCTCAAACAGTTTCCCCACTATGGATATTAGGCTCACCGGTCTGTAATTACCTGGGGAAGACCTAGAGCCCTTTTTTTGAAAATAGGCACCACAGCAGCCCTAAGGCACTGTACCTGTCAGTAGAGAATCCCTAATAATTAAGACTAGGGGTTCAGCAATGATGGGACTGAGTTCTTTAGGTACTTTGTAATCTTAGGAAATAGTTATGTACAGATAGTGAAATCTGTTTAATGGGTGTGATTGAAATTTACACAAAATCAGTTATATTTGGTACATGGGTTGGACACTAGGGAATTCGTTAAGCTTGGCATATTATAAATTGTGCCTTACTATGAATCACAGGTTCACGTCTGGCACCCAAATCTACAGGAGCCTCTATTTTGGTGGCAATTACGCCACATAATGAACATGACTATGTTGGCCAAAGACCTGCCCAGTTTAGCAAATATGCCATGGGTTGGACACTAGGGAATTCGTTAAGCTTGGCATATTATAAATTGTGCCTTACTATGAATCACAGGTTCACGTCTGGCACCCAAATCTACAGGAGCCTCTATTTTGGTGGCAATTACGCCACATAATGAACATGACTATGTTGGCCAAAGACCTGCCCAGTTTAGCAAATATGCCAGTTACTAGCTTATTCAGGTTACAAACTATCTATGTGCCAAATTACATCCAAATCTGTACAGCTGTTTTTGCATGATTGAGGAACAAACATCTAAACTTTCACATTTATAGTATTAGTAGGATTTTAGTTAAAAGTGGCGTTATATAGTTGCAAATCACCGATTTGTGACTATTTTATGCCAGAAAAGTGCTGTAGGGAATTTGATGAATCCACTCACACACAAAATGTTTAGGGAAACCTTTGGTCATATTGGTCTAGTGGCTGTGGTTGGTGCAACCCACAAACTAATTACACCTCTAGCCACCAAGCAACAAAAGCTATTATGCTATTATTTCCAAACAATGCAGTATTCTCCTTACCGATCCTCATTTACAAAAAAAAGTTCTCCCAGAGAGACCATTGATTATATCCTGGAAATCCATCTCCTTGCAAAATATCCTGACTCCAAGTAGACTCTAAGAAAAGAACTAAAAATACTCAATCTGTCCTTGTCACTCATGCTGCTTATGTTGTGTTCACATAATGCACAGAATGGTCGCCTTCCAATCACTGGTCACCAAGGAGTTGTTCTCAATTCCTCAGTTGCAACTAGGTGATATAACTCTTGGAATGCCTGTACAAACTATACTATATGGGTCTCACCACCCAGCCATTGCAAGGAACGCCCTTCCTCACAGCAGTGTCTATAGTGCTGTACTGTGAGAGGGGGAGTTGCTTACCGCCCAGCGATGATGCTGAGCAGTGAGGAATGCGCACCCAGTACTCATCTATGAACGAGTACTATCAGGAGGGGAGGTAGACGTTCCTCACCACTTTCACAGTACGGCACAATAGGAGTTACTGTGAGGAAGGGCATTCCTGACTGACTGTCAGAAACACCCTTCTAACAGTGAAGAGCTACGGTACAGAACGGGAAAGCCGATAGTGCACTGAATTCCGCGCACTGTCGGCTTTCTAGCGGTGTATTACACTGTATGTGCCTCAGGTGGTGAAAGGTCCTCTTTAACAAATTTGGATAATTTCTGTGAAATTCTGCATTTCTTTATTCTTTCCCTTGCTTTTCTTTTGAGAGCTTTACCCTGCGTCTCATCACTGTCCAGTGTATGGGCTTGTGTATAATGCAAGGAATATAAGGGAGTTACTTCATTCAGTTATATCTTTGGAACTTAAAAAAACCTAAAAATGTGATTCAGATGTGGTATGAAGTGGGAAATCCTAATCTGTCATATGACATCAGGTTCTAGCTGTATTATTTCCAGTGATACCATCCATTGAAAATACACTGGATTGGGAGCAGCTGCATATAAATATCCCTACTGATGTTATCTCTGCCAGTAACAGAGGTAGATTTGTACCTAGTGTGAAGGATAAGAATTTCTTTTTGTATATGGCACAATGAGCAGGTGTCTATGTTTTATAGTGTCTGAGATATAACTATTTGAAGTGACCTTCCCCTTATTTTCACTGTGTTACACACAAACCCATTGCTACGGTCAGCAGGATATTTAAAAAAAAACTAAAAGAAATAATATCCTGCGGAGCCCTCTGGACTCTGACTGCTAAACACCCAAGTATGAATATGGGCTGGCAGTTAGTGTCACTGCCAGCTAAACAAAAGTAACTGGGTGTGCTCTTGTTAGATTCACAGAGCCACCTGTGCAGATCAGAGCAGCTGCTACAAACTGTCTAACCAGAACTCCTGGCCTAGACAGAAACCGTCTAAACCCTCTGTGCTGCAGTTCCACCCAACCCACAAGGCAACTACTGCCAAAGCAACTAGCAGTGTGAACACTGACTTAGAAATTAAGCTAGCTAAGGCCTACAGAGATTTTCCCCACTCAAACACACAAGGCAGCATGCTGCCCAACTAGCAGTGGCATTGCTATCACTGGGGGAATATTGCTAGCTAGACCAACTAACATTTCTTGAGGCTGGAACCCATGCGTACACACACACACAGCAATTAGGTTTTGTGATTTGATCTTAGAGCGCCGGACATGCAGACCAGCCCCCTTATAGAGGCAAGGGGCGGTCACAAGCAAATAGCCCAGCTGCTCACGCCCGAGCGTCCATTGTTCGACACCCCAGTCCATCACACAGTCAACCACGAACGGCTGTTGCAAGGCAGGTTAACCCTTGCAACCCTGGACTGTGCAGAGGAACAGGCAGCGACACCCATATCATGGCCGCAGCTACTGCACAATCCTAACACCCATACACCATACACAGTGAGAAGCAAGGGCAGCTGCCATTAAAGGGGTTCTATCACTGGTGAAATGTGATTTGAGCTAGTGATATGCCTGAATAGCCTTTAAAAGGGATATTAAGGTGCTGCTACTCGTTTTTGAAAAGACCCCCCTGCACCTCCTGCGTCATACCTTGATAACGCCCCCTCCTTTGCTTGTGCTCCATGATTGTCCTCCTCCTCCATTGTTTTAACCGCCTCCATTCTTGTAGCCTCGATACCTGTGCATTGAAATCTCGGCCATGCGCAGTAACTCTCCCTTCTGAGCGCTGCTGCACGAGCCCGAGCACCATTTTCTTGTGGACAATGATAGAAAGCGCACAAGAAAATGGCGCTCGGGTATGTGCAGTAGCACTCAGAAGGGAGCGTTACTGCGCATGCCTGAGATTTCAATGCTCAGGGATCGAGGCTACAAGAATGGAGGCGGTTACAACAATGGAGGAGGAGGACAATCATGGAGCACAAGCAAAGGAGGGGGCGTTATCAAGGTATGATGCAGGGGGTGCACGGTGGCTTTGGGGAATGCCCAAGGTGCATGGAGAGACTCATTTACATATAGGTTTTACCAATATGTAATAAAAATGGGGGGAGAGGTCATTTCAAAAACAAGTAGCAGCATCTGAATAGCCTTTATAAAGGCTATTCAAGCATATCACTAGCTAAAATCATGTTTCACCAATGATAGAGCCCCTTTAAATAAGCAAGGGGAAAGAATAGAGAAATGCAGGAATTCAGAGAAAAGCTAAAATTGTTAGGAGTATTTTGTGTCGTGGGTATTGGTGCACACCTTCTGACTTGCTCGCACGCACTGTTGGTAGGCAGCTTGATTTCCTGGTTCATTAGTCTGTCCTCCCATTTGCACCTGGGAGGAGTGGTCTCTACTCTGTATATAAACCCATGCCTCCCATGGTTCTGTGCTGAGTGTCGCTTTTACAGAGCTAGGCCTTAGCAGGAGGAGTAGGTGGTTATCTTGGATAGAGGAAGTTCCGTGGTTGGTTATTGGGAGGTTTTGGGTGAACAAGTTGGTTTGTGTGTTTTCCCTTCTGTGTTCACCAATCCTCCCTCCGTGTATAATTGACTGTGTGAGTGAATTGCCTTATCCTTTGATTTCTACTCAGTTTCCCTGTGTTTGTTTCCTAGTGTACGGTTCCTTCCCATATTGGTTTGGGGAATTCCTTTCCTACATGTTTCCTGTGTGCTGCTTGTGTTGTTAGTCAGCGCACACCCTTGTCAGTCCCTGTCAGTAACAGCTTCACTTGTTCGTTAGGGGTGGCCCCCTTTAGTCTCCAGTCCCTAGAGATCTTATAGGGCATTCCTTCTCCCACTTCCCTCTAGGCCTACGGTGTCAGTGAGAGAGGAGCTGTCGGGGTCAGGTTTAGCCTGAGAACAGCCGACCTACACCCGTGAGGCAGGGACCGGGTTAGCTAGTGGGAGTAGTGCAGGGCGAGATTCCCTACTGCAATCCCTTAGCCCCGTTGCAGCTACCTGGACTGACATAACAGTACACTCAGCCGGTAAAAAAAAAAAAAAAAAAAAAAAAAAGGGTTCGTTTGCATTATGACGGACCTGAAACAGTTGTACCAGGCGGTGCAGCAGATCTCCACTGAGATGGAGGGGATCAAGCTACGAATGGATGCCATCCAAGCTTCTGGCGTATCTCAAGTACAGCAGTTGGCTCAACACACAGCCTCTCAGGTGGAGGGCATACAGAGGCAGGTGAGTAGCGCCCCTGTGGGTCGGCCTCTGGAGCCAAAAGTCAGCTTACCTGAACCCTTCCGAGGTAAGAGGACAGATTTTTTCCGATTTCAAAAGGACTGTCTTTTGTATTTCCGGCTACGGCCGTTTTCCTCCGGTTCTGAGGTACAGAGAGTTGGGATTATTATTACTTTATTGAGAGATGATCCCCTCATCTGGGCACATTCGTTACCAGCCGACTCAGCTTGCTTACTAACTGTAGAGGCGTTTTTCTCCACAATGGGGTTACTGTATGACGACCCAGACAGGGTACGCACGGCTGAGTATAACCTACGACGTGTGGTGCAGGGGGATCACGCTATAGAGAAATATTGCACAGAGTTTCGTAGGTGGGCAGCAGAAGTACACTGGAATGACCCCGCTCTACTTAGTCAGTTTGAGACAGGGCTCTCGGACCAGGTTAAAGATCATCTAGTTTCTCACCCTGTTCCTGGAGATCTAGATGAGGCCATGCAGCTGGCAATTAGAGTTGGACGGCGCCT
This sequence comes from Leptodactylus fuscus, assembly GCF_031893055.1. Lineage (NCBI taxonomy): Eukaryota > Metazoa > Chordata > Amphibia > Anura > Leptodactylidae > Leptodactylus > Leptodactylus fuscus. The sequence continues at coordinate 84,262,652 of NC_134267.1, forward strand.
CCGGGAGCGTGGAGACAAGAGTCCTGGGGGGCTTAGCCCTCCTCAATTCTCTGTTTTTAGAGAGGACCCCGGGGACCAACCCATGCAGATTGGGGCCACTGTGCGAAGTGCTAGACCCAAGAGTGAAGGGTCCCGCACAGTACGCTGTTTTGTGTGTGGAGGAATGGGACATTTAGCAAGGGTATGCCCCTCCAGAGAATGGTTCGCCAAGGAGGGTAATAACCCCAGGTCTATTGAGAGTAAGGGGAGAAAACCTACTAAGGAGGGAGGTGTGCATATTTCCTGTACTCAGACTGCTGGGTTGACCCTTGAAGGATGGGTAAATGGGCAGAAGTGCCGGATTTTGGTTGATTGTGGTTCGGCAGTCAACCTTATTGACTCAGAGTTTTGCGAGCAACTAAGGGTGAGTCCTTTGGTCTTGAAGTCTCAGATACCGGTGTGGGCTATTGATAAGACCCCTCTACAGCAATCTGTCATCTCCAAACAGGTGGAGGGTTTGGAGTTTATTGTGGGTGGCCACAGGGAAGAGATTGACTTGTTCTTGTTGGCTAAATTACCAGCACAAGTAGTGTTGGGGTGGCCCTGGCTGAAGCAGCATAACCCTATTATCAACTGGGAGACCGAGACAGTAGTTTCTTGGGGGCAGGGGTGTAATGGTCGATGTCTGCCCATATCCGTGATGTCTTTGTCTATAGATAATTTGCCTCAAGAGATATGTGAGTTCAGGGAGGTCTTTGAGGAAAGGGCAGCCAAGACATTACCACCACATCGCACCTATGATTGCTCGATTAAATTTATACCAGATGCTGTGCTACCCAAGACAAGGTTGTACAATCTCACTATTCCGGAGAGGGAGGCGCTCAAAGAGTATATTGAGGGGAGTCTAGAGGTGGGGCATATTCGCCCATCTAAGTCCCCAGTAGCAGTGGGGTTTTTCTTTGTAAAGAAGAAAGATGGAGGGTTGCGCCCTTGTTTGGATTTTAGGGAGATTAATAAAATCACGGTGCGGAATCCCTATCCCATCCCGTTGATCTCGGATCTTTTCAGCCAGATTACGGGAGCTCGCTGGTTTAGTAAAATAGATTTACGTGGGGCGTATAACTTGCTGAGAATCAAGAAGGGGGATGAGTGGAAAACAGCGTTTAACACACCCCTAGGACACTTTGAGAATCTGGTGATGCCTTTCGGTCTAACCAATGCGCCCGCGTTTTTTCAGAATTTTATTAATGATGTACTAAGTGCCGTCATAGGGAGGGGGGTTGTGGTCTATCTGGACGATATACTCATTTACACCCCGGATTTGGAGACTCATTGGGAGAGAGTGAGAGAGGTTTTAAATCTCCTGAGGGTTAACCAATTAAGTGCTAAGCTGGAGAAATGTGTGTTCGCGGTCAATAAATTATGTTTCCTTGGCTATATCCTATCGGACAAGGGGTTCGAGATGGATCCTGAGAAGGTCAGGGCAGTCTTGGAGTGGCCGCGACCTGAGAACCTAAAGGCGGTCCAACGGTTCTTGGGATTCTCCAACTATTATCGCCAGTTTATTAAGGGATTTTCTGAGGTTGTGAAACCCATCTCGGACTTGACTAAGAAGGGGGCTGACTGTGCTAAGTGGTCGCCAGAGGCGCTAGCCGCGTTTGAAGAATTGAAGAAACGATTCTCCTCCGCTCCCATTTTGAGACAGCCGGATGAGAGGTTGGCCTTCCGAGTGGAGGTGGATGCCTCCTCGGTGGGGGTGGGTGCAGTACTTTCTCAGGAGTTCGAGGAGGGTACGCATCCCTGTGCCTTCTTTTCTAAGAAATTCTCTGCCTCTGAACGGAATTATGACATCGGAGATAGAGAACTACTGGCAATAAAACTAGCGTTCGAACATTGGCGTCATTTCCTGGAGGGGGCCAGAAGGCCAGTCCAGGTATTTACCGATCACAAGAATTTGGTTTATCTTGGGTCGGCGAAGAGATTAAATGCACGGCAGGCCAGATGGGCTCTATTTTTTGCGCGGTTCCATTTTACCGTGACTTATGTGCCGGGTTCAAAGAATGTTAAGGCTGATGCTTTATCCCGGTATATGTCGACTGAGGAGGAACGAGAGGCGCCGGCCACTATTCTTGGGGATGGAGTGGTGGTAGCAGTATTGGGCACGAAATTGGAGAAAGCCTTGATCGAAGCGCAACACGCTGCACCTTCCAAGATACCTAGAAACAAGCTGTTTGTCCCAACTACTCTCCGACAAAGTCTACTGAGGGAGTGTCACGAGTCGGTTCTTGCTGGTCACCCGGGGGTTTCAGAGACCATGAGATTGGTGTCTAGGAATTTTTGGTGGCCAGGGTGGAGTAAGGATGTCTTGCAGTTTGTTCAAAATTGTTCGGTCTGTGCAAGAGCCAAGGCGTCGCATACCCGTCCCCACGGTCTTCTACATCCGTTAGAACCTCCTAAGGCACCTTGGACTCATCTGTCTATGGATTTCATCACGGGCCTTCCAGTGTCTAAGGGTTTCACGGTCATTTGGGTAGTCGTTGACCGCTTCACGAAAATGTGCCATTTGATCCCGTTTTCCAGGCTGCCATGTGCCAAGACACTATCAGGGTCATTTATTAAAGAAATTGTAAGGTTGCATGGTCTTCCTGAGGAGATCGTTTCGGACAGGGGTCCGCAATTTGTGGCTAAATTCTGGCGGGCTTTTTGCAGCAGGTTGGGAGTTACACTGTCGTTTTCCTCCGGGTTTCACCCGGAGTCTAACGGGCAAACAGAGAGGAAGAATCAGGATGTGGAACAGTTTTTGAGGTGTTTTGTTCGAGAGAATCAGAATAATTGGGCTGACTTTCTTCCCCTGGCAGAATTTTCCTTAAACAACCATGATTCCAACGCCACAGGTACCACACCTTTTTTTTGCTCCGGTGGTAGACATCCTGTTTTCGGAGTATTTTCTTCCATTTCGTCCCCAGTTCCGGAGGAGGAGCTATTTTCTAAAAAGCTGCAAGGGGTATGGTCCCGTATCCGAGAGAATCTGGTGCGGGCGTCGCACCAGGCTAAGGTCCAGGCGGATAGGAAGAGAGGGGAGTTGCAGTTCTTCCCTGGTGAGATGGTTTGGTTGTCCACCAAGAATATCAGGTTGAAGGTTCCTAGCAAGAAGCTGAGTCCCAGGTTTGTGGGTCCTTTTAAGATCATCAAGATGGTAAATGAAGTGGCGGCGCAGCTGCAACTACCTAAAAGGTGGAAGATAAACCGGGTGTTTCATGTCTCCTTGTTAAAGAAGGCCAAGAAGGGAACGTCTCCAGTTAAAGTTCCACCAGTTTCTGAGTCCGGGGAGTATGAGATATCCCGAGTTCTGGATAGCAAATATGTTCGGGGGAAGCTACGGTATCTGGTGGCATGGAAGGGATACGGTCCTGAAGATAATTCTTGGGTTCTGGAGTCGGATATGTCAGCCCCCAGACTCGTGGAGAAATTCCACAAGGAGTTCCCGAAGAAGGATGCTCCTAGAGAATCCGGAGTCTTCTCCTTGAGGGGAGGATCCTGTTAGGAGTATTTTGTGTCGTGGGTATTGGTGCACACCTTCTGACTTGCTCGCACGCACTGTTGGTAGGCAGCTTGATTTCCTGGTTCATTAGTCTGTCCTCCCATTTGCACCTGGGAGGAGTGGTCTCTACTCTGTATATAAACCCATGCCTCCCATGGTTCTGTGCTGAGTGTCGCTTTTACAGAGCTAGGCCTTAGCAGGAGGAGTAGGTGGTTATCTTGGATAGAGGAAGTTCCGTGGTTGGTTATTGGGAGGTTTTGGGTGAACAAGTTGGTTTGTGTGTTTTCCCTTCTGTGTTCACCAATCCTCCCTCCGTGTATAATTGACTGTGTGAGTGAATTGCCTTATCCTTTGATTTCTACTCAGTTTCCCTGTGTTTGTTTCCTAGTGTACGGTTCCTTCCCATATTGGTTTGGGGAATTCCTTTCCTACATGTTTCCTGTGTGCTGCTTGTGTTGTTAGTCAGCGCACACCCTTGTCAGTCCCTGTCAGTAGCAGCTTCACTTGTTCGTTAGGGGTGGCCCCCTTTAGTCTCCAGTCCCTAGAGATCTTATAGGGCATTCCTTCTCCCACTTCCCTCTAGGCCTACGGTGTCAGTGAGAGAGGAGCTGTCGGGGTCAGGTTTAGCCTGAGAACAGCCGACCTACACCCGTGAGGCAGGGACCGGGTTAGCTAGTGGGAGTAGTGCAGGGCGAGATTCCCTACTGCAATCCCTTAGCCCCGTTGCAGCTACCTGGACTGACATAACAAAAATGTGTTATTAATAACACAAATAATTCCAGAAACTCAAATATTGTTCAAAAGTTTAGTTATACTTTAAGATACCGTATATACTCGAGTATAAGCCGAGTTTTTCAGCACAGTTTTTGTTCTGAAAAAGTGCGCATCGGCTTATACTCGTGTCAATACGGTAATTGAAAATGTCACATGAGTGATCCACAGTGTAAGACATCTGTCGGAGGGCGCTGCCGATAGGTGGTTGGTGAGGCAGCGCTGCCTCCAAGACCGCCCCAAGATGTTTCCAGAGCATCTTCTCTGCCTTGGAAACATCTTAAGGCGGCCCTGGAGACAGCGCTGCCTCACCGACCACCTATCGGCAGCAGCGCTGTTCCAGCAGCCTCCCACAGATGTCTTTTACTGCGGACCAATTAAATTACCACTCGAGTCAATACGGTAATTGACTCGGCTGCAGTGGGCCTCCGCTCCAGTCCCGGCCCTCTCCTCCGGCTACATCACACGCCGGGTGACGTAGCCACGTTAGCTCAAGCCCGCACCCAGTGTGTGTCAATGACGTCTTACTGTGTCTCAGCACAGGCGGTGTCATCACGCCCCCTACGCTGAGACGCAGGAGCAGCTGTAGGAGAAGACAAGCAGCCGCGGGAAAAGATGAGCAGTGGCGGCAGTGTGAGCAGCAGCGTGAGGTCGGTAAGTATGAGAACTTAATGTTTGTTTGTTTTATAATAGGCTGCTACCTGCTGAAGTATTCCCAGCAGGTATCGGCCTATTTACTAACCTCCCCGGGCTTGCTCACTGCCGACCCCCGTGTCAGCTTATACTATAAGCTGCGGAGGCCGGCAGTGAGTAGGCCCGAGCCCCGGCCGCAATCCCACTGCCGCTATTATTGTAATCAGGGGTCTTTTCAGACCCCTGAGTATAATAATCGGAGCCCCATGGGAGGTGAGAGAAAATAATAAACAGTTTTACTCACCTCTCCGATATCCGATGTTAATCCTAGTCGGCTTCAGGCCTATATGGTAATATCCCAGATGTCACGTGGTCTGGGATATTACCATATAGGCCCAAAGCCTGTGGTAGTAGTAATACCCTGTTACTGCTAACACAGGCTTTGGGCCTGTATGGCAACAGACTGCTACTGCTACTATAAGGCTTTGGGACGTCTGGGGCATTATCATACAGGCCCAAAGCCTTATGATAGCAGTAGCAGCCTGTTGCCATACAGGCCCAAAGCCTGTGCTAGCAGTAACAGGGTATTACTACTACCACAGGCTTTGGGGCTATAAGGTAATATCCCAGACCACGTGACATCTGGGATATTACCATATAGACCTGAATCCGGCTAGGATTAACATGAGCACAAACAGAATGTCATGCATTTTCCCCCCTCGGCTTATACTTGAGTCAATAAGTTTTCCCCGTTTTTTTTTTTGTGGTAAAATTAGGGGGTCGGCTTATATTCGGGTCGACTTATACTCGAGTATATACGGTATCTGTACTTTGTGTATTTCACATAGTTCGTCCATCATAGCTACCTCATACATTGTAAATCGCTATGTATTTTTTGTAAACAGATTTTAATTATAAACCATATGCAGTGGCAGATGTAAAGGTCCGCATTAGTTGTTCCTTTGAGATCACCAAGAAAATAAGACAACATGCTGTGAAAATGTGCTTGACCTTAATTTGCTTGCGAAAGCTGTACAAAGTGTTGAAAATTTGCATGTAGCACAGGGCACAAGTTCTCCCACTCTGAAGGATTGGAGCATCGAGGCAGGATTATATGAATCATCTAGGAAACGTTTACTATGTTGTATAGTCACACAGCAGTGTAGCATGCAATTGTACCATTCACACAGGGAAAATCAGTCATTCTTTTAAGCTATGCATAGATATTAGTTGTACAGTTATACAGATCTGTTTGAAGTTCATAATTTTTAGAGGAAAGTATTAGCAAACCTTTAGAAGCTACTGTTCTCACCAGTTATAGAGGAGAGGGGGCATCATTGCAAAAATCTAAATGCTCAACCATTTCTCAATTTTATTACAAATAGATGTCGCAATCCCTTAATTTAACTCAGTTAATTTACAGTGGTGAAAAAGTGGCAGATTGACTCAACGATACTTGGTGAGTACGACAAGAGTTGCGGCCAAAGTTGCCATAAGCCATAAGGTTGGAGACAGTACAGAAGCTTCAGCAATGGTTTCAAAAGGGTGGTATTTAATATATCACATTGGGAACTTTTGGAAACCTTTTATTGCTATGGACTATTCAGATCAGAACATGTGTTCTTTCATGAGCTGGCTACAAAATAGTATATAGAGTAGTTAACCAGACCTTGCAGCTAAAGAATGTTGGGCTTCGTACAGGTATCATCAGCAAGAGTAGAAAGGCATTGATCTTACCTTTCATACACTTGCTATTGGTTACATACCCTGGCTGGTAATTTTTCACTGACTGCATAATGTTATCAGTTTTGGCTGTGTTCCCCTTTCAAGACTCCATATTGTCCCACTGCACTGGGTTGTACTATTGTATTTGTCACGTTATCCTAAAATCTATATAGGGTATTAAAAAAAAAAAGAAAAAAAAAAAGGCATGGATCATTTTGTGTGGTTAGTGCCCAGGCAAACAGATTGGGCAACATTTTTGTATTATTATGATCTTGCCCTTTCATGCATGTTTGTGACTCAAAGGTATGATACATGAACTTTATAGTTCCCTTATATAGGGGGTGACATGAGACTGTTGCTGCCTCATGTTACGAATATTTGTTGTAATTATTGTTTCTTGTTATTTATTTGTAGCAATTTCAATTGAGTTGTTGTCCATTGGTGACATATTCCACTCTGAAAACTTATTATGGAACCTCTGTAGGTGTTTTTATTTACAGTGGGGTGAAAGGATGGGTTTTTATTAACTCCATTGTGTGACTCGTACTGTGTGAAATGTACAGTAACCTGCTTACTAGGGTTGAGCTGATCTTGAAATTTCAGGATCGTTTTTAAAATCCGATTTCCGATCATTTTCCATTTGAACCCGATCCCAATGCAAGTCAATGTGATTTTTTTAATAATCGAAGATCGGATTTTAAAAATGATCCTATTCACTACACAGCATGGAGTCCAGAAATTGTTTCAATGTGTAGTGATTTAAAAAAAATCCTCGGCTACTTAGCCCCCTGGTGTCCGCTTACCTGCACAGATCCGCTGCTGCTCCCCATTCTCGCTCCTCTTCTCTCTGTGACATGCCTTCAGAGCGCCGTGCCACCTCCCTAGGCTAGTGTTAGGGATGATGGGAGTAGGCGGGGCTTGTTGTGGCTTAGGACAGTGTTGGCGGGGAGACGTGAGTGCATCACTCACGTCTCCCCTCCCAGTACCCACCCACACTCTCCTAAGCCACAAGCCCCGCCTTCTCCCAGCATCTCTAACACTAGTCTAGAGAGGCGGGGGCGCGCAGGGCACCTCTGAAGGCATGTCAAAGAGAGCAGAGGAGCGAGAATAGGGAGCGGCAACGATCTGTGCAGGTAAGTTGAGCGAAGTTCGCGAGTAGATAGATACTATCTACTCTTCATTTTCCTCCTTGCTGTGCTGAGTATACGGTAAAACAGGGAGGAAGTAGAAGAGTGGCAGGCTGCGGTAAATCCATGGGAATGAATGGATGCAGCAGGCACGCAAACTTTGCCAGCGTCTGGCTGATTAACCCTCTGCGTGCCAGCTGCATCCATTCATTCCCATGGATTTACCGCAGCCTGCCACTCTTGTACCTCCTCCCTGTTTTACCGTATACTCAGCTCTGCTACATCACGCAGGGGGTTAATCAGCCGGAAGCCAGCAAGGACTGCGTGCCAGCCGCTTCCATACATTCCTATGGGTGTGTGCTATTCGAAATGGGAGTTTCGAATAGTACTCGCTCATCTGATACTATAACTTTTCCCACAATGATTGGCCAGTAGCCATGCATTGTGGGAAATAACCTCCGATCTCAAGCCTGCCGGAAAAGATCAGAATTGGAATTCCGATCGCGATCGTGAAATTTACTCGATCGCCGATGATATAATAATGATATCGATGACCTACCATAGGTCATTTAAGATGCTTTTCTCCCCTCCACATCCTGGTTTTTTGCTCATTCCAACACAGTGCTTGTTACAAACCCCACGTCACTTGTCTCCTGTTTTCCTTCATAATGTGTAGTTTATACCTCAACATCTACATATGTGTGATGATTCATACTTTGCCATTTGCCCTACTGTCTCCCAAGATTGCTGCCTGATGAAGGATGCCAACCTGAAAGTTTGCAATAAGTACAATTGACAAGTCCACAAATGCCATATATGATGTAACTATCTACAATAACATGTAACTAAAAGCAGACAATTTATGGTATGACATCCCTATACCTCTTTACATTGATTAAGGGAGTAGTTAGGTTAGTTCCTCAGGTGATCGTGCACCCACTTGTGAAGAATTGGCTGAGTGCTGCCTTCTACTAAAAATATTGTAGTTTATTGGGGAAATACAATTGAAAGGAGGAGGAGGAGGCCTGGCCATGGACATGGAGGACTGAAGGTTCTGTATGGTAAGTGAAAAATGCCAGGTGGAAGCCTTGATATGAGGGGCCACAGATGTGGCCACGGAATGTCTTGTATATATCACTGAGCTGTTAGTGTCCCTTACATCATTATAACGGTTGACCAACTGTTTTATGCGATGGTTCCCCAGATCTTCACACCAGCAATTGGGGCAATGCACACCAAGAGGCCTCCATACTTGAGCCTGACCATTGTCAGATGCCAAACAGAACCTGGGTTCATTGCTAAAGAAGATACAGTTCCAGTCTGTAGAAGACCAGATTTCTTGTTCACCATCTCATAGCAAAACAAAGGTGATGGTATGTAGCTGTCAATGAAAAGACATAATAGATGCCATAACACTAGATTTCCTTCTGCTAAGTGCCAAGAAATGATCTGGGTAGTGACAGGGATGGGCAATGAAAGTGCCACCTCTGTCTGGATGGTGGAAAATGAAACCGTGGGAGCAGCTTGAGCTTGCCTGTGGATTAAACAATCCTTTTTACGGTGGTCTGTCAGGGCCATCTGGAGTCTGTTTGCTGTGTTGGGCTGCCTCATGTAATCACTGCTCCCAATGCCTCCTAACAGCTCGGTCAGGTCAACCTAGAAGACAGGCAATTTCAATAAAACAGCCATCCTGCTTTTCTTAGTTCAGTGATGCACCCCCTGTCATTGTCTGTCAACTAGACAAAATGCCTTGGTACACTACCCAAAAGTAGCCTTTGAGAGCCTTTTATAGGCCAACAGAGAAAGCACTTAATGCCCTCTTGTGGCAAGACCCAGTGTCTGATCAGACCAAACCAATAACTATTTACATATCAGCTTGAGACATAACTGCAGTAATCCAATGATGTGTGTACCTTGTAGCAGTATTTTCTGGTGATCCGGACTTTTTTATTTTAACCATATAGTTCAGTGAGATACCGTGCAGATGACCCATTATAGGATTGCATATTCCTTCTTTGGTATTTTTCTGTAAGTGGCGGTGGTTCATTAACAAGGTTTTTACCATCTCCATTCCTTTGAGCCAGGAGATTCAGTAATGAGTGTTGAAGCCTGAGTCAGTGAGCAGTCCTGTACTGATGAGTGCTAATTGAAATAGCAATTCCCTTGATACAGTTCTCACAAGGTTAATGTTTTTGCTTGCAATCAATTTTCTTAGGGTTAGGAAGCAAGGGATTCATCTTCATGTGTGTGGTTTTATCCCTCTAGAACAGAGGTTCTCAAACTTATTTTGTCTACCGCCCACTTTGAGAATTAATTATTTTCTAGCGCCCCCCCCCCCATTTTTTTTTACTTTACTACATCTTAAGAATCACAATCGCAGTCATTATGTTAATAATTAAATTATGTGTGACATGTGAAAATAAGACTTTCTGATGAGGGTAATGTAAAACACCATTTTGTAATATTAGGAAAACTTTTATTCATGTTATTAAAACAAACATTTCAATTTTAATTTTAAAACTAATCTAATGTGAAGGATGAATTTGATGATTTTTAACAAGTTTGTTAATATCAGGCTCGAATTTACTCAAAAACAGCCGCAAGTCACCGCGATCGGTAATCTGCAACCAATTTGCAAATCTGCAAAGTTTGTGTTAAAAGCAAAAAAACAATTTTAAAGGGGTAGCCTCATGAAGCTTGATCTGCCTTCTAAGCTGCCTAAAAATCTTCTTTCTTCCTGTTTGCTCGCGTCAATTAGCCCCACCCCCAAATTAGCATGTAGCTCCGCCCACCACATAGCGTGATCCTATGGGATGACTGAAGGGCCTGTGATGTCATCAAAAGGTCCTGTAAACTTGGATTTACCTTGTACGGAGTTTCCTAAAGGACCTGGCTCCTCTGCCCACTAGCAGCCTGCTCTATATAATAAAGCTTTATCCTAGTGAACAGAGAGACCAGGTCCTTTAGCCCAGTAGGATTTAGACTGCTTTATATAAGAAAGCAGCACTTATTCCACACCCCCCCCCTCTATCTCACAGCAGGGAGCTAGGTGATGTGTATGTGATGTGTATGTGTGGTGCAGACACAGGCTGGCTCCGTACACTCAGCCCCCCCCTCTCTCCCCCCTCACAGCAGGGAGCTACGTCAAGTGGCTCCCTCAGCAATGAGCATGGGGGCCAGGTGCTAGTGTCCATAATGAAGTGAATAAAGTAAGATAGTGGGCAAACAAAGCAGTTTTGCTGAAGCAGTGTATTTAGGAAAAGTCTTACATCCACATTAACAAGCAGTATAGATAGGATCATTGTTATGATACCACCCCTTTAAATTAGCCATCGCCCCCCCTAAACTGCTTCAACGCCCCTCAATCTTCTCTGTGCCCTTTACTGCCCCCCTATAGGCCTCCAGCGCCCACAAGGGGGCGTTATCGCCCACTTTGCGAAAGACTGCTCTAGAAAATAAGACAGGGCATGAATATACAACAGTCTAAAGTATGTACTACAAAGCAACTGTTGGCAATGAGTTTTGTTGCTATGGTTTTTTGATGTTTTAATTTGCAGAATAAAATGATATAGATAGATTTTGACCTCTACAGATTACCTGTTATTTCCAGTGCATGATTCCATAGAAGAAATCAGTTACTATTCCAATATTAATATAGCCATCAGACTTTAAAGGGTTTAATAAGCAATTTCCTAGGGCTCTCTACAGGATAAGAAGGAAGCTCTTATGGCTACTAAAATACAGATTCATAGTTGAGTAAGTATGTATTTTCCCCAATATTTATTTTTATCCTTAGTTGTTTTATTCACTAGAGTTCTTTAATAGAGATGAGCGAACACTAAAATGTTCGAGGTTCGAAATTCGATTCGAACAGCCGCTCACTGTTCGAGTGTTCGAATGGGTTTCGAACCCCATTATAGTCTATGGGGAACATATACTCGTTAAGGGGGAAACCCAAATTCGTGTCTGGAGGGTCACCAAGTCCACTATGACACCCCAGGAAATGATACCAACACCCTGGAATGACACTGGGACAGCAGGGGAAGCATGTCTGGGGGCATAAAAGTCACTTTATTTCATGGAAATCCCTGTCAGTTTGCGATTTTCGCAAGCTAACTTTTCCCCATAGAAATGCATTGGCCAGTACTGATTGGCCAGAGTACGGAACTCGACCAATCAGCGCTGGCTCTGCTGGAGGAGGCGGAGTCTAAGATCGCTCCACACCAGTCTCCATTCAGGTCCGACCTTAGACTCCGCCTCCTCCGGCAGAGCCAGCGCTGATTGGCCGAAGGCTGGCCAATGCATTCCTATGCGAATGCAGAGACTTAGCAGTGCTGAGTCAGTTTTGCTCAACTACACATCTGATGCACACTTGGCACTGCTACATCAGATGTAGCAATCTGATGTAGCAGAGCCGAGGGTGCACTAGAACCCCTGTGCAAACTCAGTTCACGCTAATAGAATGCATTGGCCAGCGCTGATTGGCCAATGCATTCTATTAGCCCGATGAAGTAGAGCTGAATGTGTGTGCTAAGCACACACATTCAGCTCTACTTCATCGGGCTAATAGAATGCATTGGCCAGCGCTGATTGGCCAGAGTACGGAACTCGACCAATCAGCGCTGGCTCTGCTGGAGGAGGCGGAGTCTAAGATCGCTCCACACCAGTCTCCATTCAGGTCCGACCTTAGACTCCGCCTCCTCCAGCAGAGCCAGCGCTGATTGGCCGAATTCCGTACTCTGGCCAATCAGCACTGGCTAATGCATTGTATTGGCGTGATGAAGCAGTGCTGAATGTGTGTGCTTAGCACACACATTCAGCTCTACTTCATCGGGCTAATAGAATGCATTGGCCAATCAGCGCTGGCCAATGCATTCTATTAGCTTGATGAAGCAGAGTGTGCACAAGGGTTCAAGCGCACCCTCGGCTCTGATGTAGCAGAGCCGAGGCTGCACAAGGGTTCAAGTGCACCCTCGGCTCTGCTACATCAAAAAGTTATTTTTAATAACATTCCCCCCTAAATAAAGGTTATCCCTAGCTATCCCTGCCTGTACAGCTATCCCTGTCTCATAGTCACAAAGTTCACATTCTCATATGACCCGGATTTGAAATCCACTATTCGTCTAAAATGGAGGTCACCTGATTTCGGCAGCCAATGACTTTTTCCAATTTTTTTCAATGCCCCCGGTGTCGTAGTTCCTGTCCCACCTCCCCTGCACTGTTATTGGTGCAAAAAAGGCGCCAGGGAAGGTGGGAGGGGAATCGAATTTTGGCGCACTTTACCACGCGGTGTTCGATTCGAACATAGCGAACACCCTGATATCCGATCGAACATGTGTTCGATAGAACACTGTTCGCTCATCTCTATTCTTTAACCTTAAAGTCATGGCCGCCCCAGGAATATTGGTAACTATCCATTTTTGATAAATTATGTTATTTAGAAAGTAGGAGGGTGTTTAGATTAGTGTAGGGATTTCTAGTTATCCCGAACAACCCCTCTAATGTGACATCAAAAACCCCAAACCCCATATGTTTATGGTAATACTAGTTGCAGCAGAATGTAGTTCAGTACGTGTATATCAGAGTGTAAATTTAGAGCTCGTAATGGAAAGGTCTGCAGAAGTGACCCACAGACTGACCCCCCAATCATAGGAGCTACTGGGAAAATAATAGAGAATTTAGTGTACCCAATGTAATTCGCATAGCCTACATTCTCATTTTACCATCCACTGTACATTCATATCGGGGAAAACAAATGCGCACTATGCCCCTTAATACATTCTTTGACAGGTGAAGTTTTTAAAATGGAATCATTCATAGGGGAGTCCACTGGCACCTTAGGAGCTGTGCAAACATGACATGGTGTCCAGATACCAAACATCTAAATCTGCGCTCCAAAAGTCACATAGCATTCCACATCTGTGCCCTACTCTGTGCCCAAACTTTAGATTATACCCACATATATGACACTGTTGTACTCAGGATAACATACTTAATGTCATATTATGGTTTAAACTGCTGTTGGGCACAGAAAGGAAGGAGTGCTTTTTGGAGCACAGATTTAGACAGTTTGGTTTGAATGGATGTCATGTCACTTTTGCAGAGACCCTGAAATGCCAGTAAAGTGGAATTCTCTGAGTTTTACATTAATTTAATTTCTAGAAATGAATGTGCAGCTGGTGGTGAAAAGTAAAAATGGCAATTTTTCCAGAACTGCAGACAAAGCTGTTGTGCCCGGGATAACCGCTTTGGAGTATATTTCACTGCTGACACTTGGTGGGTGCAACATATTGGGCACTATAATGGCGTATCTCTGAAAGATTGCAATTTTCACTTTTAACTGCACATTTCATTTCTGGAAACTAAATTATTGCAACACTCAAGTGATAAAAATGCTCACTGCTTGTCTTGTTAAATTCTTTGAGGGGTATAATTTGTCTGTAGACTCCTCTTTCCGGCGACTCTGTAAAAATGGCATGACATCCAAAAACAAACTGTGTTCCAAAAACCAAATAGCAATCCTTCCCTTGTGTGCCCAAACAGCAGTTTATACCCACATATGGCGTTGTTAAGTACTTTACCCAGGGTACAATAGTGTCATACATGTGGTAGCGCTATGTGGCTTTTGGAGAGCAGAGTTAGATGGTTTGGTTTATGTATATGCCACTATGCCATACTATGATATGTATGTGCCACTAACTCTAAAATGGCCCCTACAAAATGGGATCAATCGTTGGGGAATTCGACCTATGGGGCTCTGCAAAAACAATGGCGTCCAAAAACCAGTCCGTCTAAATCTATACTCTAAAGGCTGAAAAGCACAGTGCTCCATCCCTTTTGAGTCCTGCTGTGTACCCAATCAGTAGTTTACACCCCCATATGCAACTTTTTTATACCTGGTGTCAGGGTCTGGGGTTGCAAGGTGGGGTGGCATAGATACACAAGTCCAGTTTCTTTAGTCCAAAACAAAGGTAGAGTTTTATTTTCACTCAAAAATATAGTGCAGCAACAAAAGGAAACAATACAAAAGTAAATACCTGCCCAGCTAGGCTCTAACTAAACATAGAATAGGTTACCTCACCTAGAATAACAAATCAAGCCAGTAGATTCACTCAGGACACAGCTCCAAAAATATGACCTCTTTCTTTGGCTCTCCAGCCAAGCTCTACCCAAAGTGTTGCTGCTGGAGCAACTTCTTAAGCTCCGTTGACGAGGAGACTCTCAACAGCTGAGTTGCTGCAAGAACAACCACAAAGTGTGGACTGGAGGGGGGTGGAATGACAGGTCCCACTACCCACCTACCTGCCATTCCTAAAAATCCAGCCCAATAAACAGAACTTTGAAATAACACTCAGCAGACTGAGTTATCTGCTGAGAACCATTCTGTCTGGAGTTTTCTCATCTCACCCGCCTGAGTAGTCTGGGTGAGATGTACCCCCCCTCCATGACCTGACCAGCCATCGGCAGTGCCTCTGTTGAGAAAAATTGGACACAACATATTGGTCACTGAAAAGACACATTACTTTAAAAATTTACATTTTCACTTGGTACATTAATGTTTGGGTAGCACTGTTGACCTCATTTGGTGTGCTGCGGTATGTCCATGCATCTGTTTACATCCACATATGAGGTATATCTGTGATTGGGATATTCTGCATAGCAAATTGAGAGATGCATTTTTTCCTTAAAGGGGCTCTATCATTGACAAAACATGTTTTGAGCTAATCATATGCCTGAATATTAGGCTATTAAGGTGCTGCCCCCAGTTTTTCCAAAGACCCCCCATTTTTCTTAAAAATCGGTAAAACTGATATGCTAATGATGCTCACCGAGCACCCTGGGCATGACCCAGGGCCAGCGAGCACCCCCCTGCATCATACCTTTTTCATGCCCCTCTGTAGCTTATGCTCCTGTAATGTCCTCCTCCTCCACACTTGCTGTAACTGCCTCTATACTCTGTAATCTTGCTCCTCTGCTTCAAATCCCGTGCATGCACAGTAATGCTCTGTTCTGAGTGCTAATGTGCATTTATGAGCGCCATTTACTTGTAGCTCGCTATAGAACAGCATAGGTAATGGTGCTCGATGAGCTACATTAGCATGTCAGTTTTCCTGATTTTTAAGAAAAAAGGGGGGTCTTTAGAAAAACTGGGGGCAGCACCTGAATAGCCTTTTTAAAGGCTTTTCAGGCATATGATTAGCTCAAAACACGTTCTGTCAATGATAGAGCCCCTTTAACCCATTTTGAATGTGTAAATTTTAGGGCTAAATTAATGTCTTACTGGAAAAAAATGTCTAAATTTAATCTTCATATTGTTTTAATTAAAGGGTTAACAAATTTCCCAAATATGGTTTTGATTTATATAAGGGGTTATATTTTGAAACCCCCCAAACGCAGATGTGAATCAAGCCTTAAAAACATTTGGATAAGTTAAAACATCTCAATGTTATTGCCACACAAGTGCCACAAGTGACACGTCAGTTTTGAAAAGTAAGACCATGTCCTTAAGGTGTTTTTTTGGGGGTGTCATTAAGGTGATAAAGGGGTTTTTGTCATGAGTGCTGATTGGGTCCATGCTGTTAGGAATGTTAGTGTGCTAAACACCTAGCTGCTGTTGCCTTAAAGGGGTTGGCCACTTTCAGACCAATATTGAGAGACAAATGTTATGGTTTGTATAATAAAAAGTTGTACAATTTTCCAATATACTTTCTGTGTCAATTCCTCACGGTTTTCTAGATCTCTGCTTGCTGTCATTCATTCTGTTACTTCTAGTGGATAAAGGTCTGACCATGGTCATGTGATTTACCATACATGGTCATGTGATTTGCGGTCCATGGTCATGTGATGAGCACACAGGTGCTGCTCGTTATAGTCACAGCACAGTAATCAGACATCTGCCTGGTAATCAGCTGTGCACCTGTGTGCTGATCACATGACCATGGACCGTAAATCACATGACCATGGTCAGACCTTTATCCACTAGAAGTAACAGAATGAATGAAACGCCTGGAGTGGAGTGCGCGACTGGATGCCGGTGCACTGCCTCCGCCTCAGGTTCCGGTACAAAATACCCCGTGTGAACCCGGCCTAAACCTTCATATATGATTTGCTGTTGCTAATAATCTCATTAGAGTTGTCACAATGCCAGACTTAAAAATCCCTGTTTGTCGTTTGGTCCTAGTAACTCTAATGATATTTATGGTGATTGAGTAGCGGTATCGGGGGTTATGGGTTTCATTTGTTTTTATTTTTCTGTGTTATTTATTGTATGTTATTTACTTCTTTTGATTGTAGTTATCTCCATCTCACCACATGGCATCGCAGAGTTCATTATATCATTGCAGCATGGGACGGACTTTGACCCTTTTGGACAACTATGGCACCTCCTCTAGTGCCGTCACTACTCTTGTATACGGATGCATTCGCCCCATGTGACTTTAGTGTATTTTGCATGTATTAATGTCACATATTTTATACAATATTTACATTAGTTTTGTTTTGTCCTTTGCATTTTATATGTATTAGTGCTTTTTGTACACTAAGGGCCCTTTCACATGGGGCAAAATGGTGCTGTTTATGGCGCCAAATTTACTGCGCTTAAAAAAAGTGTCCCATTGATTTCAATGAGTGCCGCTTGCTTTTTTCTACGCGTGGAATTTGCTGCACGTAGAAAAAGTCAATGGGACACTTTTTTTACGTGCGGTAATTTTGGTGCCATAAATAGCACCATTTTGCCCCATGTGAAAGGGCCCTAAGGTTCCATTCACACAAAGGAAAATAGCGCTTCATTTGGTGCTAAATTTTCAGGTGCTGAAAAAAAAGCCTCCCATTGATTTTTTTACTAGCGCAATTTTCTGCTAGCGGAATTTTCTATGCTGAATTCTCCACACTAAAAAAAGTTTTCCTCCATTTTCCTCCGTGTGAATGGACCATTTCACTGTTATTCACTACCACTCATAATAGTTATTAGTTCTGTCATTGTACCACTATTCATTGCATGTTATCCATACTACATTATTTTGTATTTAGACATTGTGTCTATGTTTTTGTTACATTATGTATTTTTTTTTTTCCATTTCTCACATTCATCATTATTATCTAGTGTCTATTGTACTTATATTGTTTCATCACATATATTCTTTATATTAACCGCTCCCATGTCTTCACACACACCATATATTGTTTTGTTTTTTTTTCTCTTTTTTTCACTGGTACGGTTGTGCTGCATTGTCAGTTGGCAGTAACTGTGGGGATGCTGTATCCTTATTGATTAGATAGTTGGGTGCCTCTGTATGCTTGTAAAAGTTTGCTCTGGCCACTGGCCCGGACGGCGCGGTCACGTGATGCTGCGGCCCGCACCTGCCATGCTATGAGCATCACATCACATGAAGTTATGTGGGTGTGGCTTATCCATGCTTGTTATATGTATGCCTGTGTGCTGTTGAAAGAGGTGTGTCGTGTTTGTTCCCATGTGATCTCTGTGTGAATCCCCATTGGCTCGTGGTGTGCTTATCTCCCCATCTCTGCTCCTCTGACGCAACCCCTGGAAGAAGGGATGTAGCCAAAACGCGCATTGAGGCTATGTGTCAGAGGACCTAGGTGTGAAGCCACACATGTATTATGAGTAGGTTTCATTACTTGACTGACTGATCTATGAGCTGCTGTTACTGGCTTGTTGTGACTAGGTATCTGATTTTGGACTATGTTATTCCCTGTCATTTAGGGTACCGTATATACTCGAGTATAAGCCGACCCGAATATAAGCCGAGGCCCCTAATTTTACTACAAAAAACTGGGAAAACTTATTGACTCGAGTATAAGCCGAGGGGGGGGGGGGGGGGGAATGCAGCAGCTACTGGAAAATTTCAAAAAATTAAAATGGTCGGAGTTTTTGGGTGCAGTACGTTCTAGGAAAGGGGAGGGGGTGTTTTGGTTGTCTGTCTACCCCTTCCCTGAGCTTGAGGACTGGATTTTTTTCCCCCCCAATTGGAACTCAGCCTGGCTGAATATAGGGTATCTGCAGTGCTTCTATTAACCCCTTCCCGACGGAACAGGAGCACTGCAGATACCCTATATTAAGTAGACCGGGCACTCTCAGACACAGGGATACCTAATGTGTATGTGTTTCACAGTAATTTTCTACCTTTGTATGTATTCTATTGAAAGGAGTGATTTAGAACTTTTATTTATTTATTTTTTAATCTTTTTTTTTTTTTTTTGCACTATTTTATGGGAGATTCTATACATTAATATTGTGGCTGGTCATAGACACCCCCTCCTAAAAAATAAATAAATAAATAAATAAAAAAATTTTTTACTGACTCGAGTATAAGCCGAGGGGGGCTTTTTCAGCCCAAAAACTGGGCTGAAAAATTTGGCTTATACTCGAGTATAGACGGTACATTCCCCTTTCCATATTTGCACACTAGTATCAGACTGATATTATATATATGGTTGTGATTTGTACTCATATTGCTATTTGCACATTATGTTGTGATTTTTAACTACTGCTCACACCAAGATCCACAGTTTACTCCATGCCACATGTAAGTGAGGTGTATAATTTATATCTATTGTTGTTTTTAACACACTGTTGTTTACATATATTTCCACCTCGCAACCTCCCCTACTTTCATTCTCATTTGTAAGTTTTTATGTCCACTCCTGTGTCCTTCATATTTTTTCATTCTTTGTATATGTTCCCTTTTTTGGATATTAATAAACTTTATTTTTATATGACATTTTGGTGGTGCTCAGTGACTGCACTCTATTATTCTGGTATTTGTAGTCTGCTTTTTAGGTATATTGGGGCATGCAATGTACTGAGCTAATCAGTGTATTTGGGAAGACAGTTGTCAGTATGGGAGTTTTCTCATGAGTTTCTTCATATACCATGTCTTTTTGCTTTGTTTTCAATGACAGATTTAGTATAGGATCATGATTCTCAACACCAATACAGTACTGGGGCAGACACGTTCCTGACTCCTAGTCCTAATGGAGCTTGCAACACATTGCCTTTGCCACGTGCAGGATACGTCTTCTTCCTTACATAGCAAGTCCTTCCCACTGTTCCTAGCGCTCAAAAGAGAAAGGCTTCTGTCATATATATGTTGTAGCATAACAGACAAGCAGCTTTCTAAGGCTGAGTTCACACGGAGTTTTTTTGGTCAGGATTTTGAGGCCGAATTCACCTCAACATCCTGACCAAAAAGACGGCTCTCATTTAAATCAATTGGAGCCGATCAGTTCTTTGTTCTGGCTCCCAGAAAAAAGAACGGACATACTCATTGTTCAGGCGGATTCGCCTCGTGAATATGTCTGAAGACACCCCCTCCTCTGGACTAGGCCCATTCATTGGGCCTAATCTGGAGCAAAGTGCGTGACTGGATGCTGGTGCACTGCACCGGCATCAAGTCGCAGCTACCCGGTTTTTGGTCCAGATACTGAGGCGGCCTCCGCCTCAGTTTCCGGACCAGAACACCCCGTGTGCACTCAGCCTAAACAGCATGTCACAGTTTCTTTGAGTTGTAATCAGTGTTATATTCCCATATATTATAATGCTAGTGATCAGATTGTATTTGGGCTCATGCAATTGTACTTGGGCTCATGCACATATGAATGAGTGCCTGTGCAGCTTTCTAGTATGGAGCGCCGTTGTCTTTCTCTGCTTTAATAGAGCCTTTATGTGTGAAGATCTTCTTCCCTAGAAGCAGCACCCTCCATATGTAAGGAATCCATTGAAACATGAGACATTTTAGAATAAATATTCAGAACAAAAAATATTTTATTAATGTGCTGCTAATATGCTAACATTATTAACAAAACAAGTGACTCATAATCGTGGATGACATTTTCTTACCAACCATTTAACTGTTTATTCCTGCTTAAATTTAAAGTTGACTCCAAAGAATGTCCATGATTGCTTTTAATGCAAAACATCCACTAGAAAAAAAAAATATATCAGCTAAACTAAGATTTGGACGTCAAAGTTATTTATGAAATAATTTGGCTCATTAAGGACGGCAACATATTTCTTGTCTCCCACACAAAATGTACATGTATTATGCAAATCGCTTTTCTGTAATTTAGATTATCTAACATTTCAGAAGAACACTTGGCACTGAAGCAACAATATATTTATTTCCATTCATGTTTTCTCTATGTGAGAAGAGCTTGGAACAATATTAAAGTAGATAAAGAGTGGTAAACAAACTGCACTAATTATTGTCTAAATGACTAAAAGGTAAGAAGCAATCTAATGAAGGCGTGAAATTCAAGACTGGTGAGCGGGTCGCACACATAGGCTAGATACACCAGCACTCCTACTGGTCCATCCTTTCTTATCTTATCTTTTCAATAGTAATTTAATGTTTTGCATTCACCTGAATTAGGCTAGAAAAGTCTACATTTAATGAACATTAATATGAATAAACATGAATGAATAAACATCTAAGCTTAATTTACAATGAATGGCCACATTACTAAAAACACCCTCTGCTTAACTATTGGATTTTGCCTTCGTCAAAATTAAGGGTCCATTCACACGGAGTAAATGCACGTTCATTTTGTCAAAATACACGTGTAAATAATACACGTGTAAAAATAAGACTCCCATTGACTTCAATGACATTTTTTACACTTGTAAAAAAACGCGCCAAAAAATGCGACACGTTCTTTTTACACGTGTAAAAAAATGTCATTGAAGTCAATGAGAGTCTTATTTTTACCCGTGTATTTTGCCAAAATGAGTGCGCGTTTACTCCGTGTGAATGGACCCTTAGAAAGGGAAAGTTGAACCATCTGAATGATTGTGAGTGAGGCCTTAAAGGGGTTGGCCACTTTCAGACCAATATTTACAAACAAATGTTCAATAAAAAGATATACAGTTTTCCTATATACTTTCTGTATCAATTCCTCAAGGTTTTCTAGATCTCTGCTTGCTGTCATTCATTCTGTTACTTCTAGAGGATAAAAGTCTGACCATGTGCAACACTCAGGAAGGCCAGGGCTGGTATCACGGGTAATATCCGATGTGGCCGGCTTTCAGGGGATTAATCCTGGGTCCCAAATGTGCACAAAATCTCCTTTTTGATGTCCCCGACTACCCTCCCCCGCGTGATATTTGACAATGACAACAGACAACCAGGCTTCGGGGGTAATCGTTGCTTTTCTTTTTACTAGCAGGACAAAGTAATACAAATGTACATATGGGGGACTTCTTCACATACAATACAGCGATCTTTGTAGGTAGTGTCCAATTAGCAGAGGATGGGGCAGAATGCTTTGGATAGTAGTTGCTTGGCAGTTAACTTGTATATACTTGTAAAGATGGCCTGTATCCAGGGGGTTAGTCCTCAACAAAACTGGGTACACGTATATAGAAGAGGAGATACAATTCGGCAGCGGGAGACCCTCAATTTCTGCCAGACTAGCTATGGGTTTCTTAACTATAGATTTGTCCCAAAGACTTACTTGGATAGAGATATACGTGTGAGGTCCCAGATGTACGGATAAGACAAGTCCATCAACTTCAGCGCTTGTAAGATTAGAGCTTCAGAGGAAAACACTCTCTGAGAAGGGCCTTGAGGACAGAGGAGAAGGCATCTCTGCTTGGTGTACCCTGATAGTGGGAAGCCATTATCCATGCTCCATGTGCTCTGTCTGCTAGCTGTCTCAAGTCCTAGACTTGTAGCCCCACACAAAAAAAGTCAGCCAAAAACGTCCCCAACCCCCTCTAGAGAGGGTGGTCACTCAACTCTCCCTCCAGGCCAGTCAAGGGAGCCTGATTGGTCCTAGAGGTCAGCTAATCATAATGGACACTCCCTTTACAGTTACAACTCAAATTACAATGGCAAAGTATAGGCAGGTGTAGTTCACAAAAACATCCACAAGATGGCGCATTAATAGACCCCCTGTGTGCTGGCTCTGGAAGAATAGAAATATATAGAAGGAATGAAGGGGGAGGAAAATATTTACCTTATATGAAAATGTCCATGCTATCTCGGTCTGCAAGGATTATTAGAGGGAATTGGACTAGCAGTACCGGGACATTACACATGGTCATGTGATTTACGGTCCATGGTCATGTGATGAGCACACAGGTGCACAGCTGATTACCAGGCAGATGTCTGATTACTGGGCTGTGACTGTAACGAGCGGCACCTGTGTGTTCATCACATGTCCATGGACCATAAATCACATGACCATGGTCAGAGTTTTATCCTCTAGAACAGGGGTGCCCAATACGTCGATCGCGATCTACCGGTCAATCGCAAAGGAAGTACGGGTCAATCACAGACATCCTCACTATTAGACTGCTCCTCTCTCTCCGTGTCTGCCAGGCAGCGCCGCACCTCTAATGATGCGAGGTGAGGTGCCGCTCTCCTTGTGCTGGTTCAGTCGTCTATGTATCAGCGTAGGCGGCGTCATCACGCCGCCTACGCTGATACGTAGACATCTGACTGCCGAGAGAAGAGGATCATGGGGGCAGCGGGAGCAGCAGCAGCAGTGAGATTGGTAAGCATAATAACTTTTTTTTTGTTTTATAATAGGCCGCTACCTGCTGGAGTATCTCCAGCAGATAGCGGCCTATTTACCAACCTCCCCGGACCTGCTCACTGCCGCCCCCGCTTCTCCTTGTGCTATAGGCCGTGGAGGCCGGCAGTGAATAGGCCTGGGCCAGGCCGCGATCCCACTGCCACTATTATTATTCTCGGGGGGTCTTTCAGACCCCTGAGTATAATAATCGGAGCCCCAGGGGAGGTGAGGAAGCATAATAAACAATCTTACCTCTCTGGGATCCGATGTTAATCCTAGCAGGCTTCGGGCCTATGTGGTAATATCCCAGACCACGTGATGTCTGGGCATTACCAAATAGGCCCGAAGCCTGCTAGGATTAAAGAGGACCTTTCATGGGTTTGGGCACAGGCAGTTTTATATACTGCTTGAAAGCTGACAGTGTGCTGAATTCAGTGCAGTGTCTGCTTTCACAATCTGTGCCCCAGGTCAATCCAGGGGGAAGGCATCTTTCTATTGTCTGCCACAGGCAGCAGAGAGGCTAGGACCTATCCTGTCAGCTCGGCAGTGAGTAGTAGATCATTTTGACTTTGTTATTTTATAAGTAGCTCGCATGCTGAAAAAGTGTGAGCACCCCTGCTCTAGAAGTAACAGAATGAATAACAGCAAGCCGAAATCTAGAAAACTGTGAGTAACTGATAGAGAAAGTATATTGGAAAATTGGATATCTTTTTATTGTACATTTGTTTGTCAATATTGGTCTGAAAGTGGCCAACCCCTTTAACATCAGTGCTACACTAGCCAGAGTTGCTATCTCAAAAACTGCCAAACTCCTGGGGTTTTCTCATGCGGTAAAAGAAGCTGTGGTAAACGTATTATACCTAGTGGAATGAATGAGTGATTGGTGATTTTATATCCATTTATAATTCACTTATAAGCGTTAACAGGGTGTTTATCATGTGCACAAATATTGCTAAACTAAACGTGTTAAGTGTGTATCACACGGATGATGCGGGGGAGAAGAAGTGTCCACTGAATATAGCAAGTTGATCAGTGCTCAATTGCATTGGCCTTTTACGCTCGGTTCACATCTGCCATTCTATACAGGGATTCCATTCACCTCTCCGCATGAAAAATGCAGAGAACAAATTGCTGAAAGCGCATATCTCTTCAGATTTTTGGCCCTTTTTGAGAGGAAACCGAATGGAAATCTGCGTGCACATGTGAACCAAGCCTTGCATGGTTAAATGCAGACTTGTAGTCAGTTTTATTGTTGACTCATGGCAAAGTGCTGCTAACATATGATGAGTTTTTGTGCTACATACAGGATGTTTCAGCCATTAAGAACAATTTTTTCGACAAACATTCTTTCTTGATGATTATCCAATCATCGGCCACTGTGAAAGGGCCTTAAGAGACAGCTAAATGTTTTTATTTTTCAGTATAATCCATGTTGCTGATATGGAAAAGATCAATGTACCTACTTTGTGGATTTTCAGCATTTCACAAAATTGCCTCTCTGGTACAAACAGAAGTTGCTGAGGAGTCACACAAAAGCTTATGGAGGATTGCACTCGAATATGAGTACTAGAGGGAACTATATTGTCTCTCCTCTCTGCTAAATATCCTGGAACCAATGAAAGCATCTCTTTAAGATACACTCCAAAATACACTTTACAATAACTTTGTGCTGATGAAAGTGGAGATAAGGGGCCACACGGTGGCTCAGTGGTTAGCACTGCAGCCTTGCAGCGCTGGAGTCCTGGTGTTCAAATCCCGCCAGGGACAAAAAACCATCTGCAAGGAGTTTGTATGTTCTCCCCGTGTTTGCATGGATTTCCATCCCATATTCCAAAAAAGACATACTGATAGGGAAAAATGTACATTGTGAGCTCTATGTGGGGCTCACAATCTACATTAAAAAAAAAAAAAAAGAAAGAAAGTGAAGAGAAATAAGATAAAATTACTATTGGGGGCAGTTCACACGAAGTAAACTGGTGCGGAATCTGGCACGTATACGCGTGTCAGAGTTTGCGTGCTCAAAAAAGATCCCATTGATTTCAATGGGGATTACAATCGTATAACATATATATATATATATATATATATATATATATATATATATATATGTTATTCCCGCCGCTAGCGGGAAAAAAAAGCCCGGTGGTCTACATAGACCACCATTGTAAAGGAGCGGATTTTGAAGCGAAATCCGCTGTCAAAATCTTCCCCTTTGTTCACGTGTGAACTAGCCCTAATATAAACCCATCTGGGTAAGCAAAATGTTGCAGTGTGACAAAGCAAGACATTCATTCATTCTCAGAGCAGATGTGTTCCTAGAATCAGCACAATCCATAAAACATTATAACTGAAGATTGAAACTGTATCTGTAGAATCAAGTGCAATTTCCACTTTTAGTTGTTGCAAAAGTCACTGGTTTACACCTTTCAATAGCTTAAAGTTTTCTTGATATATGTAACTTGTAGAACTTGTGGCATTATAGTTACGGTTTTGTATTGTACTTGATATCCTTGCTCTTCAATCACCTCTATATGTTTTGTTTAACAGAACATGTTAAGAGTCCCATGCCAATAAATGACTTGGCCTACAAGGTTAGGACTGAGTTCTCTAATCTTTAATACACTGTAGTATTGGACTGTATTTTTACATGTAGTATGTGTAAGAGTAATGGTACTGCATATGAGCTAGACAATGCAATGTTTATACCAATCTCAACGTCTACAAAATTGAAATTTTAGAGTTCAATACAAGCTTATTATTTGGGACTGTTCAGTAACAGGGATGCTTTAACCAGTCTTGTGTCTTGCTGTTTGTCTGTGATGAGACCTTCTTGACCACAACCAGACATTAAGCTATTGAGATGCAAAGCGCAGAGCAATTAAGAAATACTTCCTACACTTATTTCCCCCGCATAATGCAAATTTAAATTAGGTAATTTTTTCTGTCCTTATATTTCTGAGTGGGATGTATGCTTCTGTTGGGAGAAGGTAATCCAGGTACTGTATGTCATGCCCAGATGGAACGCTTGCAGTGTTCATGGCAGTGACAGCTGTGTGTGGGAAGCATGACTTCAACTATGCTGAGAAGATAGAGGGGGAAGCTTGTTTACAGCAGTTCTGCCTGGAAAGTTGAAAGGAGAAAATCATTTTATACAGCATGAGAGATAAACATTTAGCTTCCTGTTCTGATAGCTTTAAAGATTGTACTTGTTAGGATATTCACACCATCTTTGTCTTAGATGTTAGCACATACAATCTATTTTATTTCTATATAGGCTTTCAGCAGAAAATTATAGCATGAAATGCTATGTGAAAAACAGCAAAATCCTAATTAAAATGATTATCTTGTTAGAGGAGTTACATTACAACAATTTCAAGTCACAGTTGGCAAGTATTATTTCAAGTGTTTTTAACGGGTATGTACAAGGATATGGAAATGTATGACTCTGAAGGATAAGGAAGAATACATCTCATTGGACCAGGGGTCAGAACCTAGTAAAGAGCAATAGGTACTAGGCAACGCAACTAAAGAGCAAGACCAAAGACACGTTTAATAAAGCAAATATTAGAGTCATAATAAGTAGTTCAGAATATGAGCCTCACTAGAATTTAACCAGAAGGTAACACACCCATGCAGCTACTCATTTAAATTCATCTGACACCATCACAGCAACCTGAAGTAGCTATTGCAAGCACAAACGCATCAGTAGAATGGATACATGTAAGGATTCCTAGTAGCCTGATGGCTAGAAACAGAATCTCCAGTGGGAACCTGGGATTAGGAGAGGTAAGTAACAGTAAGTAATGCTTCCTTTAATGGCCCCTCTCCAAAAAAGTTTCAGAAGACTTCAAAGAATATATCAAATTATTTGTTTCTAATAAGCTGTGAATCATGAATATTCTTCTTTGGATGATCTATCTTTAAAACGATCTCTTTTAATAAAATTCGTTTTTCACGTACTCTTACAGTTCAGAAATTGTTTGATTTGGAATTCAGAAGATTCCAGTCTAAAAGCAGGAGTCTTAATTTTAATAGAAAATATATTGATGACCATTGCAAAAGAAGGGACATGTAAAAACTGTGGGGAGTTTGAAGAGCCAGAAGCTACCTTAAACGCTAACTTTGTTTACTCATGAAAGGTCTATAACTTGAGTCCAGCATGGAAAGTCAGGCTTTGGGAAGTGTTGTGAAATAAGGATGTTGGTTAGCTGCTGTATACTATACCAGCAGTAGACTATAAATTTCTATCGACTTCTGAAAAGATACCTTGAAGATACCAAAAGACATCAGCAACAGCCAGTATCTGGCTGTACTATTAGGGGAACAATGATGACTGGATATCAAACACAGACTGCATGGGAGTCTGATTGCTGTGGACAAATTTGATTCAAGGTAGCAGTTCTGGGTAAATATCCTGGTGAGAGTTGATGTATGTTCAAAGAAACTGCCTGAAAACCTGATTATTCTGTACCATCTGTCTATTACTTGATGGTAATAATGTATACAGAAAGAAGTCCAAAGACATTATCAGATCTTTACCCAATGCTGTCCAAAACTGTGAAACAAACTACAGTACACTATATGCACGACTGCAGTGTGAGATAGAAGGCCATCTCTTTCAAGAAAATCTAAAATATCCAGCAAGCCAATAAAAATTTAGACAGTGGAACATTTTATATGAGCTGGAGGAAAATTGGTTATGAAATCCATCAAGATTGCAATGCCTTAAGAAGACCCAAAGGCCTTCTTAAACTGAGGATTTATTCTTCAAGGAAGAAGACATTTCTTGACATCTTGCTTCCACTTGTGACCAAAAATATAATTGAGAGACAAGTTCACAACTACATTTTATGGTCAAGGGAACAGACAGCAGGGAAGATGAACCCAACACCTCACAACATAATTCAGCAAATACAAGAGGTCAGGAAAGAATTTTTAGCTATTACAGTAGGTAGTTGGATGGATTATAAATATTTGTAGAGCAAATCCACCCTAGGGCTGAGAATTAATCAAGTTAAATCCATTTTCTTAAATGTTATTGCTTCTATAATAAGTTGTACAATGTTCCACTTTCTGTATTCATTCCTCATTGTTTCTTAGATGTCTGCTTGCTGCCATTCTTTGTTTATATCCAGTGGATAAAAATCAGGACATGGTCATGTGATGGACACATAGGTGTACAGCTTGTAAGGTAGGGTTCACACTTCCATTGGTGTCTGCTCAGAAGGTGTCCATTAGAGATGAGCGAACACTAAAATGTTCGAGGTTCGAAATTCGATTCGAACAGCCACTCACTGTTCGAGTGTTCGAAAGGGTTTCGAACCCCATTATAGTCTATGGGGAACAGATACTCGTTAAGGGGGAAACCCAAATTCGTGTCTGGAGGGTCACCAAGTCCACTATGACACCCCAGGAAATGATACCAACACCCTGGAATGACACTGGGACAGCAGGGGAAGCATGTCTGGGGGCATAAAAGTCACTTTATTTCATGGAAATCCCTGTCAGTTTGCGATTTTCGCAAGCTAACTTTTCCCCATAGAAATGCATTGGCCAGTGCTGATTGGCCAGAGTACGGAACTCGACCAATCAGCGCTGGCTCTGCTGGAGGAGGTGGAGTCTAAGATCGCTCCACACCAGTCTCCATTCAGGTCCGACCTTAGACTCCGCCTCCTCCGGCAGAGCCAGCGCTGATTGGCCGAAGGCTGGCCAATGCATTCC
Organism: Leptodactylus fuscus; assembly: GCF_031893055.1. Taxonomy (NCBI): domain Eukaryota; kingdom Metazoa; phylum Chordata; class Amphibia; order Anura; family Leptodactylidae; genus Leptodactylus; species Leptodactylus fuscus. Next base: position 84,291,686 of record NC_134267.1, read on the forward strand.
TATGCGAATGCAGAGACTTAGCAGTGCTGAGCCAGTTCTGCTCAACTACACATCTGATGCACACTCGGCACTGCTACATCAGATGTAGCAATCTGATGTAGCAGAGCCGAGGGTGCACTAGAACCCCTGTGCAAACTCAGTTCACGCTAATAGAATGCATTGGCCAGCGCTGATTGGCCAATGCATTCTATTAGCCCGATGAAGTAGAGCTGAATGTGTGTGCTAAGCACACACATTCAGCTCTACTTCATCGGGCTAATAGAATGCATAATAGAGTACGGAACTCGACCAATCAGCGCTGGCTCTGCTGGAGGAGGCGGAGTCTAAGATCGCTCCACACCAGTCTCCATTCAGGTCAGAGCCGAGGGTGCACAAGGGTTCAAGCGCACCCTCGGCTCTGATGTAGCAGAGCCGAGGCTGCACAAGGGTTCTGATGTAGCAGAGCCGAGGGTGCGCTTGAACCCTTGTGCACCCTCGGCTCTGCTACATCAGAGCCGAGGGTGCGCTTGAACCCTTGTGCAGCCTCGGCTCTGCTACATCAGAGCCGAGGGTGCGCTTGAACCCTTGTGCACACTCTGCTTCATCAAGCTAATAGAATGCATTGGCCAGCGCTGATTGAAGCAGAGCTGAATCTGTGTGCTTAGCTCAACTACTCCACCGGTGTAGTTGAGCTAAACACACACATTCAGCACTGCTTCATCACGCCAATAGAATGCATTGGCCAACACTGATTGGCCAGAGTACGGATTTCGGCCAATCAGCGCTGGCCAATGCATCCCTATGGGAAAAAGTTTATCTCACAAAAATCACAATTACACACCCGATAGAGCCCCAAAAAGTTATTTTTAATAACATTCCCCCCTAAATAAAGGTTATCCCTAGCTATCCCTGCCTGTACAGCTATCCCTGTCTCATAGTCACAAAGTTCACATTCTCATATGACCCGGATTTGAAATCCACTATTCGTCTAAAATGGAGGTCACCTGATTTCGGCAGCCAATGACTTTTTCCAATTTTTTTCAATGCCCCCGGTGTCGTAGTTCCTGTCCCACCTCCCCTGCGCTGTTATTGGTGCAAAAAAGGCGCCAGGGAAGGTGGGAGGGGAATCGAATTTTGGCGCACTTTACCACGCGGTGTTCGATTCGATTCGAACATGGCGAACACCCTGATATCCGATCGAACATGTGTTCGATAGAACACTGTTCGCTCATCTCTAGTGTCCATATAAAAAACAAACAAAAAAAAAACAAAAACGGACACCTATGATAATGGACACAAACTGATGGCTATCAGAAGGAGAGAAAACCAGCTGTGGCAGAGCTTGTATGTGATGCTACAGGGGTAAAATAGCAGGGCAACAACAAATTTATATGCAGACCAGGTAAGCCCTACGTTTTTATTTTAGGTATGACCAGAGTCACTACATTATTGAGGGATGGGTCAACAATTTTTTTAATGTAGATTGTGAACCCCATATAAGGCTCACAATGTACATTTTTTTCTATCAGTATGTCTTTGGAGTATGGGAGGAAATCCATGAAAACACAAGGAGAACATATAAACTCCTTGCAGATGTTTTTTGAACCCAGGACTCCAGCGCTGCAAGGCTAACCACTGAGCTACCGTGTTGCCTCCAAGGGATGGGTCAACAATTGTGTAAGGCCCGCACTTAATTTGCTAGCATACTGTTTTTATTAGCAACTAATTATTAGTATTTGCACCTGCTAAACTTCCTCTAGCCTATTCCTGTGTGTCTGGATTTATAAAAGTCTGCATCTTTAATCTCACTTGGGCAATGTGGTGAGGTTGGATCCATCCATTCTGTTTTAACCTGGTAGCTGTTTCTCCTTTTTGATATTTGGTTTCCAAATTCTGTTTGCTTTATGCTTGAGTTTTTGACCACCCTGATTTTATACAAGTCCTTTTGTGATTGATTTTACCTGACACTTGTGGCCTTTGGGTTTACTGCAATCTATCTCTGGTACCTGTAGCCCAAGGCGTTCTGCAATATTTTGATATAATTTTGACACTTGTGTAGAAGTGGTTGTGAGGGGAGATATTTTTCCCAAATTCCTCTGTTATATGAAGTAGCAGGTAGAGGCCCTCACCTACTTATTAATGAGTTAGTTAATTCAAAGAGGGTGGGTATTTATGTTATTTTGGTTTGCAAGGTGACAGTGAAAAGCTCTCGAGGTGCTAGCTAGGGTTGTTTAATATTTAGCAAGTGCCAGATAGGCCAGGATTTTCTTTTGTTGCTGTTTTGTATTTTTTGTATATTTGTAACCCTATCTGTAAAACCTGACCCAGTGTCAGCTTACACCTATCTGCTGCAGTTTGACTTGGTTTTGGCCCCAGGAAAAGTGTCAACAGATGTATAGGGAGTATAATGTCACTATATGTCTGTTAACTTCTGCCTTTTCTGCTCCATGTGGCTTTCTGCTATGTTTAAATAACCTACCAGTGGCCCTTTGGCTTCTGCAGTATCTGTCTTGTAGTCCTTCTCCTGTTTCTTGTGTTTTACCAAAATTCTGTTTTTAGTCTATTTACTAATCTGTCCTGGTTTTAGACTTAGTTCTCACCACAAGTTTTATCCTGTTTCTAAGGTGCTCTGCCCCACATTTCTTCCAGCTGCTACCAAACTGGGACCACCACAGGAAGTAGTGGCCAGGTCAACTCCCCACAGCAAAGACCAGATCCCCCTGTGGGGGTGTGAGAAAGTGAAGGGTGTGGAGTGGGAGGACAGGTATGTTTCAGCCAGGCAGCTAAAGGGTGTATGGCAAAAAATAAACCAAACTAGAATGGTCAGCTGACTAATGAAAGGGTGAAGACTGGGGAGTCTGCTATTGTAATGCCCTTAGAGGTGGTCCTAAGCCTAACAGGTATGGTAGCATTGGTGCTCTTCCTCAGCACTGATTGAATACTGCAGCCTTTCAATCACTGTGAGGAATACCCTCATATAAAATGCCAGAAGAGCCCCCAACACATGGCAGTAGTGTTCCTTGACAGAAAATATGTTTTTCTTGTGGTTTTGAAAAGTTAAAAAACTTCAGTATTAGTATATGTTTAACATACTGTGCTGCTGTAATATAGCATACTGTGCACCAGTAATATAGCAGCGCAGCGATATAATTATATATAATTGTTCTGCAATATAACTGGCACTTATAACTCAGTAATAGCAACACAGCCACTTACCAGCAATCATATAGTGGCATGGCAAGACTATAACGCCAGCAATATAGCAGTACAATATGCCATATGTGATGGTGCTGTTTAATTAGGAATGAGACTAGGGCACAGGCCATAGCAAGCCTATAATAAATAATATGTATGATATACACTTCTTTAGTATATGTTTTTATTTTGCCACCGGTAAAATCAGTATATATGGAAAACAACTTTGATCAGTTTCCAAACTCCATAACTCTTTTAAATTTTCTATTCAGTCACATGAGAGTTTATTTTTTGCGGGATAAATTGTACGTCATAGTGATATATTTTTGAAGCTGTTGCTGCTGTGACCAGCTCTTGGGGTAAGCTATTCTACAGATTCACAGTCCTTGATGACTCTTGCCCCCTTGTCTTTGGAGAGGATTTTACATGGAATAGTTCTTCCCTTTATTTCTTGTATGGACCATTTATATAGGTTTATCATATCTCACCTTAAACACCTCTTCTCCAGACTAAACAGATTTAACTCCTTTAGGCTAAGGCCCCAGCAAAAAAAGCTGTGTAAAAAAATACAGAGAAAACGCTGCGTTTTCTGTTGCGGGAAAAAACGCACGTGTACATGCATTTTTCATCACGTTTTTCAGTTTTGTGCTGCAGAAATTCATATGAGTTTTCTGTTGCGTTTTTCATTGTGATTTTGCTGGAATTTCTCATGGTATACACGTAATTGAAAGGCTATGCTGAAAATCCTAAGGAATTATGGTCCTCTGCTATTTAGGCCGGGGCCCCACGGGCTGGAAATGCCACGATTTGGCGTTTTACAGTACTTGCAAAGTACTGTAAGCATATTTTGGGGGAATTTACCACCCTAGAGGATATGAATGAACATTAGGAGAAGGTGTGGGGAGAGGATACCCTTATATTTCTTACTAGCTATAGCCCGCGACTTCGTCCGCTGTCCCCTCACCCTTGCGCGATCCACCTGCAGCGCGGCCCGTGGCCCCCCATGGCCCTTTTCTTGCATCCAGTGCGGTCACCTCCCACAGCGTCGGAGGCCAGGACCCCACGGCCCCGCTGCTGCACCTCTGGCCCTCTCCTTTCCCTCCACCTGCACCCCCGGCTCTCCCCTTACCCCCCACCCGCGTCCCCGGCCCTCTTTAGAGTTACAGTCACCTCCTACTTCTTCCCCCCAGCATCACCCACCCGTGACCTTGGTTACTCCCCCCCCCTTCTTGCCTTCTGCCCTCTGGTGTGAAACCCGACCCCCCCCAGCCCCCTCTCTAACCCCTACCACCAGCACCTCCCCCAAACCAGCAACCCCCCCCCACCCCCGGCCCCTACCGATCACCCATGCCCCACCACCCCTCTCCCCCTTAAGCAAGTCGGCGATCCCTATTCCCGCAGCACAGCTGACTAAGACGGCATTTCCTCTGCCGGCGCTGCTATGTTCGTGTTCCGCGCCGGCGCCCGGAGCAAGCTGACCTGTCCTGATGTCCTCTGCCGATGCGTGGGCGCTGTGCTGATCCTTCCCCGCTATATTCCTTCTCCGCTTCGGCACCTGGACCAAGCTCCGGGGCCAGCGTCATGTTCCTATGGCAGCTGGGAGCCGTGCGCAGGGTCCCCGGGCTGTCGGTCTTTTGCTCCTACTGCAGCCCTATGGCACGTAGCCTGCCGTAGAAGCACTGGTTTTATGCTATGCTATACCAGCGCTTCTATTGCAGGTTACGTAGCCTAGGCTGCAGTAGGAGCAAAAGACCGACAGGACGGGGACCCTGCGCAAGGCTCCCGGCTGGCATAGAAACATGACGCTGGCCCCGGAGCTTGGTCCGGGTGCCGACGCGGAGAAGGAATATAGCGGAGAAGGAGCAGCGCCCACATACCGGCAGAGGACATCAGGACAGGTCAGCTGTGACTGAGGCGGCGTTAGGGTTAATGGAGATGATCGTTGTGGACATCGGACACCCCCTTACCCCGTTGGACTTACCTTGTGTATGGTGTGTAGTCCGCACCATCTGCCGATCCTGTGTAGCCGGCCGGCATGCTGGCAGTGTGTAGGCAGCCTGGGATGGCAGCGGCGGCTGGAGCATGTGGGCTGCCGTCATGTTGAATACGGTCTTCCTGGTCAATCAGCCTGCCCACACTTTGCCAGCAACGTATGGTGCTGCAGCGCTGGCTCCCTAGCCCGCCCCCACCCTGCCATGCACCAATAGGAGGTGCGTGGAAAGACCTGGGCTGGCAGAATGCCAGCTCCTACAGCAGAGCAGGAGAGAACTTTGGAGGGTTGCGGTGGCGATTTGGGGTGAGTGACCCACATTTAAAGTAGCCTATTCTTCCTTCCTGGACAATATGTCAGTGTGTGTGAAATTTCAACAAAATCCATTCAGCTGTTTGGCTGTGATTGAGGAACAAACATTCGAACATCCAAACATCCAAACACACAAACCCACAATAATATTAATAGGATAGTACAGGGAGGAGAAACCATTAGGTCCCATTGTGATAACAAACTCATATCACAGTTACTGATGATGATAAGACGCTGCCACACAGTTGAAGATCTTCATAGAAATTTTAGCCTCCCTGGTTATATACTTTTAATCTCTTGGATTATATTGGATATTATTGAAGTAAGGTTAACAGAAAAATTCTCCCATCATTACAACATTAGCAGTGACTGTAATTGTTTGTGATGCTGTTCTGTGGTATCATGGGATTGATATCAATATCATAGTACAGAAAAAGAGAAACAAAGATAAAATCCAAGTTCAACATTGTGTCTGATCATAGACATATTGGATGGTGGAATACAATATATTTAAAAGATGTCCAGCACTAGATGTGCACTCCACTGATAAAAGGTTGTGTTTTTGCTGGATGACTCCTTTAAAGAGGACCTTTCACCACTTTTGGGCACATGCAGTGTTATATACTGCTGGAAAGCTGACAGTGCGCTGAATTCAGCGCACTGTCGGCTTTCCCGATCTGTGCCCGGTGTAAAGAGCTTACGGTGCCGGTACCGTAGTGCTCTATGGTCAGAAGGGCGTTTCTGACCATTAGCCTGAGACGTCCTTCTGCCTCGCGGCGCCTATCGCGCTGTACTGTGGAGCAGGGAGGAACGCCCCCTCCCTCTGCTCACAGCGCTCGTCCATAGACGAGCATTATCAGGAGCGGGAGGGGAAAGTTCCTCCCGGCTCTCACAGCACAGCGTGATTGGCGCCGCGAGGCAGAAGGACGTCTCTGGCTAATGGTCAGAAATGCCCTTCTGACCATAGAGCACTACGGTACCGGCACCGTAAGCTCTTTACACCGGGCACAGATCGGGAAAGCCGACAGTGTGCTGAAATCAGTGCACTGTCGGCTTTCCAGCAGTATATAACACTGCATGTGCCCAAAAGTGGTGAAAGGTCCTCTTTAATAAGATCAGTACATTAAAAGTTGATGTTCATTTAAATTTTGGGGCCCCTTCATTGATCTCTTCTATGTATTTTTGTTCTGCTTGGGTGAATAGGAGATCGGAACTGTCTCAGTATACGGAGAGCACATTCAGGTGACATCTGCTTTAATATATGGTGACTTTATGACTTTACTTTTATATAGTCTGTTAGTGTCTTTCATTTTGTCTTCTCTAGGCATCTCTGTTCTTAGTGCTGCCTTGAATGCTCGGGTTCTTGTTTTCTCACATTGAATAACCCAAGCATTCGAGTCTCTGGTAGTCATTGGAGCAGCATCAAACAATATTTACTGCAGCCATGGTAACTAATCTTGGCGCTACTGAAATATATTTCCTGTTTCACTTAATATAATATACTTTGTCATGTTAAACTGTAAATAAATATATGGAAGATATTGCAAACCTATACCTTAATAATAAAATAGCAACATGTGAAAACTTAATGAAAGGTTACTCATAGCCGTGGTTTCCTAGATTGGAAATGAGTATATAAATGAGCAATATCCATATAAATTTTAAAAATAAATCAGAATTTATGTATTTTATTGCATAGAAAAATTGTGGGTCAGACTGATTATTACTGTCCTCTATTTACATAGAATAAAATTAGACCAGACAGGCAGAAACCAGGGCTATGTAGTGCATAAGATTATCTTTTCCATACACTGACTCCAACTCTGACTCCTTATTTAATGTATCATGAACCTGGTTTTCCATCATTTCTACTGATTTAGATGGTGTGGAAAAAAATGTGATGCGTTTCCACTACTTTTTTTTTTTTTTTTACTGTGTTTCGCTACGTGGGGCCTTAACCTTAGACACTTTTTTGCCATTATGCCATTATTGTAACACAGGTTTTGCAGCATGCATTGTGAGCAAATTTTTAGTTTGTACCAGAAATCAAATATATTTTATTTAGTAAATCTACCCCAGTAGTCTATAATCTCCTAAAGAACATGGCTCCCCATGAATTAGAAATATGTTAGCAGAAAATTATCAGTATTGCTTATAGTAACTGATTATAGTTTACCCAAGTAACCTCCAGTAGCACTGTCACTTTTGTTGCTACACTTATTATATATTGGCTTTATCCACCTTTAAATAGGTTGGCCCATAAAACATATTTATCATCTATGTAATGGATAGGTTATAAATAAATGATCACTGGAGGTCTCAGCCTTGGGTCTTCCCCCCCCCCCAATCACTAGACTGGGAATCCCAAACTCATTTTCTGGAGGAGTTTAAACGTAGAATTCACCATGCATGCATAGTACTGTCCCATTTAATGGCCATGGTACTGATAGCCGAAAATAAACCGATACTTTGAATTAAATGAACTATATAAAAAAGTGAATTTGCAACACCCATACAAATGCATAATATATTTGCATGAGTATAGTTGAGCAAAGTGGAAATCGATGAGAATTTCAGGAAATATTTGATTTGTATTGAATCTTCGTGGTAATAAATCGCAATTTTGCTAAAATGGCTGCTGCACATATTAGGACATGGGGCAAGGAACACTGGGAACGCGGGATCACCCACAATGCCATGCGTGAAGCCAATTAGCAATCAGCCCTGTGATGTCATGGCCCTTTAACCCCTTCACAACCGCCCATGGCATCGGGAGCGGGGGTGTTAGCTGTAACTGACAACTAACACTCTTCCAGAACAGTTCCAATTGGAGCTTTTAATCCCCTGGATGCGGCAGTCAAACATGACCGTAGCATCCAAGGGATTCCACCATGCTGCATGTCCCCTTCTGCACCCCCCCCCCCGGCGAGATCGGGGGCTGCCGATATGTATCTTCTGCAGCGTAGGGTCTGGGCAGTGACCCCGAGCTGCTAATCAGAACCTGTCAAATGCCCTTCTGACGGTGAAGAGCTACGGTACCAGCACCAATAGCTCTTCACCGGAGGCACAGAAAGGGAAAGCCAATGGGGTTTAAAAGTTATGGGGAGTGAAAATGAAAAAATGTCACAGACGGGAAGGACTTAACTGTGTGGCTCTAATGAAAAATACTACGGGTCTCTATACGTGGTGAATAATAAAGAATGGCACATAATTATAGCCACAATATTCATAACTAAGAGAATAACACAAAGTTATTCATCATGAAAATGCACACTATCAGTTTAGATTTTTTCTATAAATTAGAAATGTTTGTTGGGTAGGTGGGAGAGGCCAGTGATAGTATCCTCGGCAAATAAAAAAGGGAATGTAGACTTTGCTCAGGACACATTTGGTCCCCTGACGAAGCCCACGCTGTTGGGAGAAATGCGTGTCGGGTCCTTACTACAAACCTCAGTACGTGTAGTATAATGTATTTCTCTCTATGATAATAGTAGTAGTACTGTGGTATTGGTGATAGTACTATGCTTTAGCATTCATGCATTTTATTAATTTATTGTCATCACCATATACCCTTTTATACCTTCATATGTTATGTTGACTACTTCATCTTCCCATACTTACCTTGGTATTGTTTTGGTAACTAGTACAATGATTACCTTATCCCCCTTATGTAGTGTTATTTGTATGTCCTTTTTGTACATCCTTTTAATGGATACTAATAAAGATATATTATTTTATTATATCTTTTTGCGTGTGGATATTTCTCTTTATATTGATCCTCATGACACATTTACTTTGAGTTCCTCATCTGCTCAATAAAGGCACTTGGTTTTTCTGAGTCCCATATTCTAACATTGTGGTGACTGACGTGAGCTGAAAGGTATCCTTATTAGCGAACACCAGCCTATCTGCAAATTTGTCCTTTTCCAGTTGGGCTCTACAAGTTAATGCAAATGTCGCAGCATATGGAGTTGTCTGGCCTCTGCTACTGAAGAAGATGTAATCTGTATGGATTACAGATGTTTTTGTAATGTACGCCATACTGTGGTTTGTGGCACCTGTAGTTCTTTACTAGTAAGCCAGGTTGACTTTCGAGGATTACATACGTACACAACTTCTAGGACTACACATGTACAATTCTTTTTACTATCTCTTTTAAACATTTAAGGACAGAGGGTGGTTTGTATGTTAATGCTCTGCAACTTTTTTCATATTTTCCTTCCCCATTTTCTAAAATCCATAACATTTTTATTTTTCTGTCGACATATTCTTTGTGTGACAGGTGGTGCTTTAAGTTTTAACCATTTTGTGGTACATATGTTTTGATTAGCTTTTATTAAGGTTTTTGGGGGTCCATAAACCCACAACTCTATCATAATTATTTGTATTTTGTTTTAACGGCATTCTCTCTGCATTAAAAATGACATGGCACCGTTTCCGGTGGATCATTACATTACGGTGGATCATTACGATTACAGCAATACCATTTTTATATTGTTTTACTGTATTTAAAAATAAAATGTCACTTTTTGAAAATAAACCATTTTCCTGGGGTCACCGTATTTTGATGCCTGTAACTTTACTGCTTTGTTGAGGGAGATATGCCAAGACACATTATTTGTGGGACAAATTGTACTTAATGTATCGTACTTAATGGTATTAATGTTTGCTATGTATGACTTGTTGATCACTTTTATTTATTTATTTTTATTTTTATGGAAAAGTAAGGTGACCAAAATACATTAATTTGCGCATTGCAGTATATAAATTTTTATGGCGTTCATTGGATAGTGGGTACTTATACACACATGGGGATACGGAACATGTTTGTTTTGTTTTTTTGTCCATGTTATATGTAAACGTTTTGTTTTTTAAAAAACTTTTTATTTATTTTGGACCTTTTTTCTTCTTAATTTTTACCTGTCCCACAAGGGGACTTGAATCTGGGATCTCTGATCCTCAATGCGATATGCTGCAATACAGGTTCACTATGTGTGAACACATGTACGTATGTACGCATCTGGCTCGATGTGACCTGCGAGTGTGGCTCCTCCTCTACTAAGGACCTTTGGTTCTTGTCTTCTACCCATTGTCTCTCCTGTCTTGCGGTGCTCTATTGGATCCGCTGCCACTCCCACCTGGGATACCAACTCAAAAGCAATACAAAGGGTTGTGACTGCTCACAACCCCATCAGAGCGCTCAGTGTCTCTCCTCTTTGTTCTCCACTATGTGTGATGAGCATGGTCAGTCAGTAGGCTCTTCCATCATTTTTTTATGAGGAGTGAACGTGATAGGAACAAAATGCAAGAATAGAATTGTGGGGTTTTTCACATGGACCCCTAAAAACATAAATAAAAGCTTATCAAAACATTGTATTGTATCCCTAGATTTTGCCAAAGTAAAACTTGTCATGTAAAGAATAAGCCCTCACATAGCCTTGTCAACAAAAAAAAGGAAAAATAAAATATGAAAAATGTCACTTAGCATTACCGTCCAAACTACCTTGCATCCTTAAAGGGTTAAAAGTAACTGAAGTGATTTCTAAAAGGTAAAATGAAGCAGCAGTCAACAAATTCAATATCTTTATTTGTTTAGAAAAAGAAAAGTCAACTCAATCATTCATGTTGCGGATTTCACAGATTCAATTATTTGAAGCTGTTAATTAAAACTAAACTTGATCATGCCCCTGGGTTAGGAGGGTTCTGAATAATTTAAGAAAGGTTTGTCTAAGAGCATAGTCATAAACTATTAATAAAGCATAAGCTCTGTACAATGGAAAATTTTTAATAAATATCTTAGAAAATATCTTTATTAGAATGATAAAGTCTTGTAGGGGAGAGCCAGTTTAAAGAATCCTTATTCTTGAGCGGTCCCAAAGCCTCAGGTTTAAGTTTCTTGCTATTTATGTAGTTTGAGTATTATGGAGTTATTTTTACTTTCCCTGTCTCTCTGTCTCAATCTTTGCCGCCTTTATCATTTTATTACCTGCCTTATTTTTCTTGTTAAAGTTCTTAAAAACGTCATCACTTCCTTCCGTCTAGTTTAAATTATTTATTTTCTTTTTTTTAAGATTTATTGCATCTCTTACAGATTTGATGAACCACAATTGTTTTCTTTTGTTCCTAATGTGTTTATTCTTATACCATACAGATCTTTCACAGGACTTATGTTGTTTTGTTTTTGAGGACATTGTTTAAGTTTATTGGCCTGATGTTTAGTGTTTTTGTACCTCCTCCACGAAATGTCTTATTATAGGATATTTGGAAATGTATTCTGTTGTGGTTAGTATTACCCATATGATCCCCAACCTCCACTTTAGATATTCTAATAAGACCCCCTTTTTTTTTTAAATGTAGATTATGTTCCCCACATAGGGCTCACAATGTACTTTTTTTTTTTTTTTTTTTTTTTGCCCTGTCAGTATGTCTTTTTGGAATATGGGATGGAAATCCATGCAAACACGGGGAGAACATACAAACTCCTTGCAGATGTTTTTTTGCCCTTGGCGGGATTTGAACACCAGGAGCCACTGAGCCACCGTGTGGCCCCTATAAGACCCCTTTTTATGTTGGGTCCTGCACTAGTTGGGAAAGGTAATTGACTTTAATTATAGCGCAAAACCTGTTATGTTAGTTGGACCTCCAAGCTTCTGCTTCACAATTAAAATCACGGTCGTTGACGTCCCCCATAATAATTACCTCATTATTCTTAGCTGACTGCTCTGTTTGTTCCATTAATAACAGTTCCACTTCCTCCATTATACTTGGAGACTTTCATTCCTCTTATTTCCATCCATTGGGACTCTACATGTTAATGTTTCTCCCAGATGTTCTCACAGTACAGGCTTTAGATAGGATTTTATATATAATCAAACTACTCCCCATCTCTTATTTATTCTCTTATTTTCTGCTCTTTCTTAAATCACTGGTACCCCTGCTTACTTACAGCACAGTCATAGCTATCACCCAGCCATGGTTCACTTATCCCTTCTATGTCATAATCGCTTCTGGCATTTGTGTATACGTCTTACTTTATCCCTGTTCTGCATTTTGTTATAAACTCATCCTTCTGCTCCACCCTTAGCTATCTGTCCCTATGTTCCCCTTCAGTACCAGGGGATGTCATCTTAAGGTGTCCAGGGACTTATTAGATCTTTTATTCCCTGCTCAGATATAGGATTTAGAGCCAGATTATGCTACTAGATTCCAGGAATTAGTCCATAGCGAGCTACTTTCCAAAAAGTAATGCTAGAATTTCCCCTTTTCCACCAAGGGGTTCTTATTTGCATATTCTTTTTAAAAATTCTTACCATGTCTTGTATGGTCTCATAGGTCTCTGTTCATGGCAAAGTGATGGGTCTTTAAGGAAACATAGTACCCTTTCTGACCCACATCTATGACCTCTCATTCAGCTAGCCATTCTCCTGTCTCTAGGTTTCAGGAAAATTAGGCATTGACCTATGGGGAACTATCTTACTAAAGATTGCACTAGAGCAAGTTCCATTTTTCACTAAGAAGGACTAAGCATGCATGGTCTAATAAGTACCTATACAAGGTGAATTCTTAAAGAGGACTTTCACCTTCTCTACCAACTCTAGTTCTTACCATCTATTAGTAGACCCCTCTTCACTGATTAGAGTAGTTGGATTCTTTACTCTAACCACTACCATTCCTGAGTAAATAGTTTGGTTAGTTTTAGTGTCTAATATGCCTCTTTAATGTTCCCTAAAGTGCCCCCTCCCACATATTATTTAATGCCTGCTCAAGTGGCTCCTACATAATTTAATGTCCCTTCAAGTGGATTCCACATAATTTGATATCCCCTTAAGTGACCACCACACAATACAGTGTCCTGTCAAGCGGTCCCCCGCATAGTGCCCCCTGCCTCCTCAGTGTCCATTCAATCAATATATACATCCTACTAATATTATAAAGGTGAAAGTTTGGATGTTTGGATGTTTGTTCCTCAATCACAGCCAAACAGCTGAATGGATTTTGTTGAAATTTAATAAACACCTACATATTGCCCAGGAAGGAAGGATAGGCTACTCTAAATGTGGGTCACTCACCCCAAATCGCCACCGCGACCCTCAAAAGTTCACTCCGGCTCTGCTGTAGGCGCTGGCAATATGCCAGCCAAGGTCTTTCCACGCACCTCCTATTGGTGCATGGAAGGGTGTGGGCGGGCTATGGAGCCAGCGCTGTGGCACCATACGTTGCCGGCGAAGTGTGGGCAGGGCGGGCGATTGACCGGGGAGACAGTAGTCAACATGACGGTAGCCCGCATGTTCCACCCGCCGCTCCCATCCCAGCCCACGTACAAACTGCCGGCATGCTGGCCGGCTACACAGGACCGCTCATGCCAGCAGATGTTACGGCCTACACAGCATGCACAAGGTGAGTTCAGCAAGGTGGAGGTGGGAGGTGGCCAGTGTCCGCAACGAGCGTCCCCATTAACCCTAATGGTGCCTCACTCACAGCTGACCGAGGCGCCATGTCCTCCGCCGGCGCATGGGCGCTGCAATGTTCGGTCTCTGCTGGCACCCAGACCAAGCGCCGGGGCCGGCGTCACGTTGCTATGGCAGTCGGGAGCCTTGCGCAGGGTCCCCGGCCTGTCGGTCTTTCGCTCCTGCTGCAGTCTATGCTATGTAGCCTGCAATAGAAGCACTGGTATAGCATAGCATAATACCGGCGCTTCTACTGCAGGCTACGTAGCATAGGCTGCAGTAGGAGCGAAAGACCAACAGGCCGGGGACCCTGCACAAGGCTCCCGGCTGCCATAGCAACATGACGCCGTCCCTAGAACATAGCAGAAGGAGCATAGCAGCGCCCACACGCCGGCGGAGCAAATGGTGCCTCGGTCAGCTGTGACTGAGGCGCTGGAAGGGTTAATGCGGACGATCATTGCGGCCACCGACCGGTATTATGCAAAGCATAGCATAAAACTCATGGTTTTATTGCAGCTTATGCATTGCATAAAACCGCTGCTTCAATTGCACCCCATGCTACGTAGCCTGCAATTGAAGCGCCAGTATTCTGCAATGCATTACAATGCATTACCATTGTAATGCATTGCATTACTAATCACACACCCTGGAGTTCGAGAACCCTAGAGAGTGCAATAAATGCACAAACAAAATTTACAAAATAAAAAAATAAAAACCTCATAAAACACCACTTTCCCTAGAACACATTAAAAACTCATTACATACTGTGAAACACATACATCTTAGGTAGGGACTAAGGGCGGCACAGACGAAGTCGCAGGTAATGCTAGTATCAATATAATACTCACCTATTCCCATTCCCTCAGAGAATGGCTTTTGTAATGTCTCTGGCTAAGCATTTATTGTACCACCCTGCCACAAACAGCATCAGTTGAAGCCTTGTATGGAGCTGATAGCTCTGTGCTCCACCGTTGTATTCAACAGTACCTGTTTCTTAAGAACCTGTTGCCTGAAACAGGGAGACAGTGCTCAAAATGCTGGACTGTCCCGCTGGGATAGCTGATGGGGCCCCTACTTGATGTAGATGCACCGTTTGCCCTATGGTAGCACATGAAGCAGCAAAGCTAATAGCACTTATTGCTTAGGAAACGCGGAGGCTAGAGAAACATTTGCAACAGTGCCCGAAACTGTTGAGCAGCAGCTATTAAATGATGTAAAAAGCTGGATTTGGCAGGTGAAAGGAGACATAGTACACCTTCTGACCCATGGATATTTTTTAGTTTATAATTTTGTCATACATACATTTGAGAATGTTCTTATGCAACTCTTCTGTTGCAACATTTCTGTCTCAATTGACTCCTGACCCTAGAGGCTGTTTTACCACTGAAGTTGCTTCTAAATTTCATCATGATATATGACCCTAAAAAAGCCTAAAAAAGCCTGCGTAGCCTTGAAACAGTATGTTCGTTCCTGACATTACTAATAAGGGAATAAAGAAAAAAATTATTGTCACGTGTTCTGAATCTGAAAGCAAGCAGAGAGTTAGATCTTTCTGTACCTACTTTCCAACTTTTCTTTATAACATGGGCTTATCTCTTCATTAGCATCTAGCTGCTTTCACACGGAGTAAACGCTCCGCTCATTCTGAACTTAAAACTCGTTCAGAGTGAGCGGCCTTAAAACAGATCCCATTGATTTCTATGGGTGCCAGTATACGCACACTCCCCATTGAAATCAATGGGAGGCTTTTTTACCTATTGCTTTCAATGTGATACATGCGTATGCCGGCACCCATAGAAATCAATGGGATCTGTTTTAACACCGCTCACTCTGAACGAGTTTTACGTTCAGAATGAGCGGAGCGTTTACTCCGTGTGAAGGCTCCCTCAGTCTGAATATAATCTAGACCAGGGGTCAGCATCCTTCGACACTCCAGCTGTTGTGAAACTACATTTCCCAACATGCTTCATTCACTTCCATGGGAGCTCCAAAAATAGCAAAGTCAGTTTGTATGCTGGCAGTTATTTGATGCGCTTAACCCCTTGGTGTTCGGCCGCTTAGACGCATTCATATGGCAGCGAGGTATTCGATCGAATACTACTCGATCATGTCTATTGCCTACCCCTGATCTTGACATTTAGAATGTTTTAGTAGAGTGTATATATCCTTAATTTCTTTTCATAGCTGCCTTAGTAACTGTGACATTATTCCTTCATAGGTTATCCAGGCTGTCTTCTTTGGCATTTGTGTTTTGTCCGACCTGTCCTGTCTCTTAACAAAAGGCAGTGACAACCTGGAACAAGAGCGGCAGCTGAAAAAGCTCATCTCCCTCCGTGACTGGATGATGGCTGTCTTAGCATTCCCCATAGGAGTTGTAAGTACTGTTTAGTTGTTAAATGAATGGTATATAGGGGATTACTTATGATTTGTACATCTACATACAATCCGTGTACCTTTAACCTAAGACTGCATTTAGGTTATATTATCAAAATGTAATAATTATCTAGTTATTTCACCCAAAATAAATAATCTATTATTTATTAGTTTATTATTGGTGTGTCAGTGTGGAATACAAGGACTCTTTCCATATTAAGGCCAGGGCCCGATGTTGCGAAAACGCTGCGTTTTGGCCACGGTGGAAATGCTGCAGCAAAAAAATGCTGCATTGTAAAGTGGATGGTATTTTGCAGAAAAAAATCTGCAGCAGTAAAGCTGCATTCTCAAATTATACGTGCTGCAGAAAGTCTGCAGAAGAAAACTCTGCAGACTTTCTGTGAAAAACTATATGCAGAAAAAACATGATGCGTTTCCATCGCTTTTTTTTTTTTGCTGTGCTTCACTATGTCTGAGGTTAGTTCTAGGCTTAAATCTGCATTTGAGGTTCTGGCAGACACCACCAAGCACCCATTTATAAGGGATTTGGGTTTGTCAGGCACTGATTGTGTCTCTTATGTAAATGGAAATGCTAGTGTCAACATAGTCTTTTAAAACTGTAATGCACCAGAAGTGGAAATGTGAGATTTTGCAGTCATATTGGCCCTAATATTTGCCAATATTTCAATCATAGTTGTATAACCAACAATATAATTGTGATTTTAATATCAATAAATTATATTTACTTTTTTTTTTCTTTTATGTAGATTGTGAGCCCCATATAGGGATCACAATGTACATTTTTCCCTATCAGTATGTCTTTGGGGTATGGGAGGAAATCCACGCAAAGATGGGGAGAACATACAAACTCCTTGCAGATGTTGTTCCTGGCAGAATTTGAACCAAGGACTCCAGCGTTGCAAGGCTGCAGTACTAACCACTGAGCCTACATGTTGCCCCCAATAAATTATAAATAAATTATATTTACATGATTATAAGTAGAATTCTCTAATCTAGGCGCACAAGGAAGCAACCAGTGAGTTGGATTCATTACTCGCCATTCTGTACCCAACTTCCTTTCTGCCCCAGGTGTCGAGTGCTGATGTCACAGCAGACCCCAGAGCATGGAGCAGATCAGTGAGACATGAATGCACCACTGACATCTTGTCCCCCTGGACATCATGTAATGGATCATATGCCCCCAAGTCCCACCTTCTACAACAGACCACATTGCCTAATAATGGGGTCTTCCAGGGTTATATCACTTTGATGGGAAGAATAGTGCTGCAGGCTGTACTATTCTTCCCTTCAAATCTCAAATAAGTGCTGATGCAGGTTTAAAATAAATACTTATTTTGTCAATGTTTGTAACTGAATGCTACTTTGGGGGAACCTGGTTGACCTTTTTTTTTTCCATAAGGGGGCGTTCACACTACCGTCGTTGTCCGACAGCTAGTATCCGCTGCTAATGTTCGTGCACAATCTTGTGCGGACATTAGTATCAGACACTAGCTGTGTCCGTAACATTTTGCATTGACTTAAATGGACATCGGGTGCATTTTTTTACTGACCGTGGGTGTCCTTAAGTGTCCGTTCCCAAAGATGTCCGATTTTTCAAGTGGACAGCAAAACCCGACATGTAGGTTTTTGCATAGTAGGCACTAAGGAGCTTTATACTACATGTGGGCACTATACTGTGTGTGGGGGGCACCAAAGAGCTTTATATTGTGTGAGGGGCACTAACATGGAATTATGCTATGAAGATTATGATACCCCATTATTTACCTTTACATGTTTAATGACCCATTGGTGCTCCCGCCAACACTCACAATATAGTTCTCAATTACTAACCCTCACCCAGTATAGTAGTCTTGAGTGTCCCCCAAAAATTGAAGCTAACAGAAACACTCGTCATCTAACTGCTGTCCCCTTAACCTCGATACCTTACAAAAGCAACACCAGGGATCAGCAATTGACCATATTCCCTGAGCAAACATTCATCTATCAACTGCTGTCATAATAAAAGGGTCAGAAAGGAGGGGTACGTGCAACTGGAGGCTGCGGTCTGTGTGTGGACTGAGGTCTGTCTATTAAATATCTCTGGTCTAGAGTTATAACCCGAGATTGACAATTTAAGTAAGTGCAACTTAATAAAAATCTGTAAATTGTAAATCATTCTGTTACTATCTTCAGATTTTTAGAAAATCTTAGTCTTTTTTTTTATTTATTGCTAGGAAAACTGGGTAATAGTCATTATGGCTTTACAGCTTAGAATCTGTCTAGTTATTCTGCATTGGCTATGAATGAGGCTGAGAAACTCAAACATTGATAATAACTAAAAATGGCTGAATATTTGTATAACAATATAATGTAAAAAGACACTTTATGACTTATAATTGTCCTTTCTTTGAGGGCCTACTCTTGTCATTGTATTAACCAGTAGTCTGTGCAGCTCTCTGACATTGATTAGGATACTAAGCTAGGATGTTTCCTGCTTCAGCTCAGCAGCCAGCACTATGGGATCTCTGTGCACTGAAGATGATTATGTGGCAGCCATAACAGGACACTTGCTAGTTTACTGGCTGGTCCATGCTGCAGTATAGATATAGTCATAGATTGTTGACTGGTAGCCATGCCTCTATGATGCACTTGCTGACATTTTGACCAGATGAAATGCTGTGTGAATATACCCAAATAAATCAGTAAATAAAATACATAGGATCATACTAGTTTTCATATGTTGTGATAAAGACTTAATCCCCCTTTTGTGTGTCAAGGGGGCAGCATGGCTCTCCTTCATTGCCATGGTACCGGTGATCTCCAGGTGTCCCCCACAGATCCATTGTTGAAGATCTATCCTAAAGATAGGCCATCAGTTGTAATTCTTTTCATGGAAAATAGAAAATATAGGACCACCGTTTTCTGGCCAATCACTCTGTATAGGAACCCCTTTTTCTGGCCAATCACACGTTATACAACCCCCTTTTTTTGGCCAGTCACACAGTATAGGACTCCCTTTTTCCAGCCAGTCACATGGTATATAACCCCCCCTTTTTTAGCCCTCACACGGTGACCCCATTTTTTTTAACCATTTTTTAACCCCATTTTCTCCCCCCCCCCACAGTATATCAACCACTTATATTTCTTTTTACGATCCCCCTATTTATGGCCCCCACACAGTTTGACACCTTTTATAGCCCCCCACACAGCATATGACCCCTTTTTTAAAGGCCACCTACAGTATATGTCCCCCCTGTTATCTCCCCACCCCCACACAGAGTAGTGGCCAATATTTTTTGCTCACCTGCCCATGCTCCAGACTTGGACGCCTTCTGCTGCTATCTCAAGGGTGCGCTGTTGCCGACACTGAAGAAGGCTGGGACACTGTATGTAGCATCCCAGCGTTCTTCAGCGTTGTGACATCAGTGTAGCGTGTGTAGTTATCCCCAAACTACTGTGTTATGGCTGCACAAACCTCCTTAGGCCAGGGCCCCATGTTGCAAACATTCAGCATTTTGGTGGCAGCGGAAATACTGCAGCAAACGCCACATATTACAGGGCTTTCAAAGTGGATAGGATTCTGGCTAATCCCATCGACACATTGCATAAAAAATCTGCAGAGGAAATGCTGGAAAAAACTGTTGCATTTCTGTAAATCGCAGCATATAAATTATATCTATGGAAAGGCTGGGGTTTTCCTTATACAGTAGGCATTATAGAGACAAAGTACGCAGCAGTAAAGTCTGCAGACTTTGGGTGCATTCACACTGAGTAAACGCTAGCTTATTCTGAACGTAAAACACGTTCAGAATAAGCGGCGTCTAAAGCAGCTCCATTCATTTCTATGGGAGCGGGGATACGAGCGCTCCCCATAGAAATGAATGGGCTGCTTCTTTCACTCCGTGCAGTCCCATTGAAGTGAATGGGGAGTGCCGGCGTATACGGCAAGCTCTGCTCATGCCGGAGCGTACACGCCGGCACTCCCCATTCACTTCAATGGGACTGCACGGAGTGAAAGAAGCAGCCCATTCATTTCTATGGGGAGCGCTCGTATCCCCGCTCCCATAGAAATGAATGGAGCTGCTTTAGACGCCGCTTATTCTGAACGTGTTTTACGTTCAGAATAAGCTAGCGTTTACTCAGTGTGAATGCACCCTTTCTGTAGAAAAAATGCGTTTCTGCCACAGTCTTTTCCACAGTGCTGTTTTGCTGCAACTCGCTATATAGGGCCTTAGACTTAGACTTGGAATTACTGAAATGATCATATTCTGTTGACAAATTTCAGGTGCTGTTTAGATGGTTCTGCTTGTTTAGAATGGAGTTTAATGGCCAAGGCACTGTTGGAGAACGATTATATTGTTCTTGGATTTTTACATGAACTGGCACATGATGAGACCATGTGGTAGTTCTTACTGAAGCTGAGATTACTTTCTCTAAAAACCACTTATCGTTTATGATCTATGCGGGAATACCTTTTGTGTGGGTGTGAGTAGAAAGAAAGTAAAAAAACATTCAGCAATTCAAATTTATGATATTTTATAAATACTCTGGGCATTTGTTTCTTGATTTAGGATATTCTGTAATGGCTGATGGGTCCTACCAATTTTATATATCAAATTCTGCCAGTTGTATCACAAAGTAGAGTTGGGCAATTAATTGAAAAATAACCAAAACTGACCATCAATCCAGGTAACCAACGTGATTTTGTGGATGTTGGTTTTTTGGTTTGATTATTACAGTATTCTGCAGTTTCATCGAACTAAGAACATCCAAACCAGATCTCCTGCTATACTCTTGGACCTCTTCAGACCTCTGAAGGTTCTGTTTATGTTTGTTCACCTTTCTGAAGAGACCCCAGGATATAATAACAGTTCCAGTTTGATGCAAACAAATCTATGAACCTCACAGAACGAATCTCACGAGGTCCATCCAACGCATACTCACCTCCTGTAAACTCCTGTGCTGCACATTAGTAATCAACTGTATTGGCAGATGCTCTTAATTTAAATCCTGGAGGTGTGGCTTTTACAAGGGAGTGGCCTAAACTCCATTAATAATAATCTATGTAAAATGCCCTATTAATCAAGATCTTGATTTAGGTCATAATCACCCAGTCCTATTACAAAGTCAAATTTTTTCCAAGATTGGATGTATAGCATTCTGCCAATCAACGCTGGTTCTGCCTCGAACCTTAAACTTCGAACAGCTAGTAGTGTTCGATCGAGTACGAGTATTTTGAATACCGTAGTATTCGATCGAACACCTACTCGATCGAACACTACTCGCTCATCTCTAATGTTAATGAATTAGACTGCACAAATTTTAATAACTGTAAAAAAGTCACTTTAGCATGCCTGCCATTTATGCAGATTAACAACTTGGATCACTAGGTGTTTTTTCACTCTGAAAGCTCTTTCGAAACTCTAGTTTCAAATACCTCGCTCCTATAGGAAAGAATGGAAGCCGAACACCAAGGGGTTAAGCGATGGCGCTGACCGCGCGTCGGCCGCTTCCCTTCATTCCTATGGAGTGACGTATTCGAAACTAGAGTTTCAAATACTATTCGCTCATCTTTACTATGCCTAGTGCTACTGACATAGGATTCCTGCCTTACAACAGCTGCTCTGCATCATTACGGTGAAAAGGTTGATGGTTTGTGGCCCACCAACCACAGTGTATTTGAATGTATGTTTGAGTCACACATAAGTAGGCAGTGTGTCATAGAGAATCACTGATGATCTGTGGATGACAAGCATCCTAAATTGTCCAACGGTACACAGCTAGGGTAGTATTGGGAGCCAAGGTCAATAGAATAATTCCTTTCCTTAAGAGGCTTATTATAAATAAAGTTTTGTGTAACTTTATCCACATCTTTGGTATTTTTTAACATCTAATAGAAGGCTACATTCACATGTGTGCTGAAGTCTCCGCTAGATCCTCTGCCAATTTCAGTTTTAAAACGATGGTTACCCAATGGACCCCATTGTAGTCAATGTGTGTTACCGCTATTTCAGAGGTCTGCCTCTCAGTTGTTCTGGTCCTCCCGATGGATGCTAATTAGAGATGAGCGAGTAGTACTTGATCGAGTAGGTATTCGATCAAATACTACGGTATTCGAAATACTCGTACTTGATCGAGTACCACTCGCTGTTCGAATGTAAAAGTTCGATGCAGAACCAGCATTGATTGGCCGAATGCTATACAGTTGGCCAATCAAAGCTGGTTCTTCTCCTACCTTTAGAAGTCTTCTCCGTGCAGCTTCCCCGCGGCGTCTTCCGGCTCTTCATTCACTCTGCCAGGCATCGGGCCTGGGCAGAGCCAACTACGCATGCCTGCGCTACAAGAAAATGGCTGCTTTGACTATAAGCGGCCATTTCCTTGTAGTGCAGGCATGCGCAGTCGGCTCTGCCCAGGCCCGATGCCTGGCAGTGTGAATTCAGAGCCGGAAGATGCCGCGGGGACGCTGCAAGGAGAAGACTGCTCAGAGGATCCAGCCCGACCCTCACTCATGGACTTGGTAAGTATAATTTGATCGAACGTTGCCTACCCCTGAAACGAGCATTTTTCCCCCATAGACTATAATAGGGTTCGATATTCGATTCGAGTAGTCGAATATTGAGGGGCTACTCGAAACGAATATCGAACATTTTACTGTTCGCTCATCTCTAATGCTAATGTGATCCTGTACTAAGATGTGTATATCTTCAAACTGTGAGATCAAGACACACAGAGTAGGCAAAGTTCTACATTCTAGACATTAATGGGATTCAAGTGCCAGGACCCTACCGATGCTGCTGACAAGTCAGAGTAACTTTCAGTAAACTAGATACAGTTAATGGGGTTGTCTAAATAATTTTATTCAGGATTTCCAAATCAAGTGCTGAAAAACTTTTATAAAGAAAAAAATAATGTAAAAAATTAGGAAGACCATAACGCTAGAGACAGAAATAATGTAGTCATGCATGCCAGCAAGAACTGTATATATGAGGCCATGTATTTATGGGGTCATTGATCGGCTGTATTTGTACAATTGTGGGAACACTAGATAGTACTACGCACTTGTCTTCTAAATGAGATAATATCTGATATAGCAGTTCCACAACTAACATAAGAATATCTCAGGAAAATGACTTACTGATACGGAAATTAATATACTTGTACTACGGCATACCTAAATTCCTACATACTGCAAGCAACACTACAGTATTTCTATAGTCTATGGGGTCCACGTGGTTTCGGTAATAGCATTCAGTGTTATTTATTTTACTGGCATTTTTGGGGTCAGATATCGTGGGCATCAGTTAGCAGAGGACTAGATGCTAAATAGACTGAAAGAAGAACTCTGGTTATCCACCCCGTTATAGTCTATAGAATAACATCATAGTGCATGTTAAGGGATGGATTTGTGTATTTATACGAAAAGTATGCTCTTCCTTGATTCTGGGAATGGTGACTAAGGGTTCGTTGCTTTTTTATTTTTTTTCCTCAGTGTTGGATGTCTAATACGCTGGGAGTAGTTTATATTCATACCATATAGGTGTTTATAATGTCACAAGAATAGACCACCTAAGTACATGAGATCGGGGACAAGTCGTGGGTTTTTTTTTGTTTGTTTGTTTTTCCTATGACTATGTCTTTCTGTAGAATAGGAGGAAATCCATGCAAACACAGTGAAAACCTACAAACTCCCTGCAGATGTTGTTCCTGGTGGGATTCGAACCCTGGACTCCTTCGCTGCAGTGCTAACCACTGAGCCACCGTGTTGCCCCCCCCCCCCATATACAAGTCTTTGACACACTGGTCTGCTACTACCTGCTATTAATGCCAGTAACAGAAGCTCACATGTTTGGTGGTGTGTCACCTTCTTTTTAATTGATTTAATAAACGTTAAGTCTTATATTATTTTTGGTTCTTTTCATTCCACTCTGTGATTTTTACCTTATATGGTGTAAAGCTATGATTATATGTGATTTGGTTTCTGCAAATCTGCCCTATTGTACTATGTTAGTGGTAAACTTTGATAATTGTTGCAGTTATGAAAAATTAGGAAATTTGATGAAAATGTTCTAAATTTTAAATGCTCTGCTTATCAGACAGGTAGTCATACCACCTAAATGAGTTAATAACTATTATATACCATATTGCTGCTCTAAGTTAGTGTAATCCTTTATATGTCTTGTAATTCTGGACATTAGAAAATTTCCAAAACATAGGGAACCCTTTGGTTAGGGGATATTAAAGACCTATATAGTAGAAACTCCATATGAATCACCCACATTTTGTTTCTCAACTTTTCCTGAATATAAAAACACACCATATTTGGTTGTAAATTTGGGGAAGAGAGCTATTTTGAAAAGCATTTTCAGGAACCATGATGCAGATGTATTTTTCAAAAATAAATGCATAGAGGATGGTGCAAAATGCAAATTTAAATTAATCAAGATATATGTAATTTCAGTGCCCAATATGCCATGCCCAGATTCTGCTACTGTGAAAACTCATCTTTGCAGTTAATTTGCTTTGTTTCCTGATTTTAGAAACATCCTACATGTGGCCTTAATCTTTTGCATGAAAGTACAAGAGGGATCAGAACTGAAAGGTCACCTTGCAAACTTGAGGCCTAATATGGTCCTATACACTACATGGATAGGCAATTGTAGAGACTCTTAGGTGATATATATATATTTTTTTTTAAATTAACCCCCGAGATATGATGCCACTGTAGGATCTACACCGGTCAGGGAATTTCTCAAGGATAAAGTGGTCATTTTAACTCCAAGTGTGTATCCCAAAAATTAATGTGCAGTGGATGGTACAAAGTGAAAATTTAGTGTACGATATGTTGCACGTAACTTGAGTCAACACACACTTCAAAAACTGTTAACCTGGGTACATTAGTTTTTATTTCTGTTATTACATGCTAGACACAAGATAATAGGCTCTGAAATGACATTTTTTTGATAAAGTGTATTATTCTGCTGCGCAATTACTGTCTTGAAAATAAATCAAAGCAATACTTGGGTTATAGATTGTCAGCCCCTTCATAAGTTCCTTGAGGGATTTAGTTTCCAAAATGGAGTTGTTTGTCAGAGATTCTACTTTACAGGAACTTCAGAGGCATCATTCTGTCAAAAAAACAAAACCGTCTAAATTTGAGTTACAGAAGCCAAATGGCGTCCTTCTGGACCTTGCTGTATGCCCAAACAGCAATTCATGCCCACATATATGACATTGCTGTAGGCGTTGTCCAGGAATAGGTAATAAAATCCCTATCTTTAGGATAGGCCATAAATATCTGATTGGTGGTAGGGCCCACTTCAATAGAAGCTCTTCTGCTTCCCCTACGTGGCCACTACACATAGCCAAACGCTTTCAGCCCTGTGTTGTGTAAAGTATGGGTGCCAAAAATGGCCCCATATAGTTGATCAGGGCAAAGACTGCTGGGTGCCCATCCGTCTCCCCCCCCCCCCCCCCCTTCTTTCTGGTCAAATAGTTATGACTTATCCTAAGGATAGGAACTATTTTCCCAGAGAACACCTTTAAGTGGGGTATCCCAGATATAATAGTATCATATATCTGGCCATAAACTTCTGCTTACGCCAACAACAGGGTGCAGAAGGAAAGATTTGACAGTGACTATTTTGCATGAGTATGTATCGTTAAATGGCCCATTGCTGGGACCGGTGGTGTCTGCTTTTATTAGAATTTGGTAATGAGATGAGACAAAAAATCAGCAAACAATATATATATATATATATATATATATATATATATATATATATATATATATATATATATCCCACTATGGGAAATACAACTCTCCTATAAGGCAGCATCAAAAGCAAACATCAACCCCAAAAAGGGAAAAGATGAAGAAGGCCTAATACAATATAAAAATATAGTAACTTTATTAAAATACATGTTAAAGGTATAAGTCAAGCGGCTAAAAGAATCAAGAGAAAATACAAAATAGATGGACCAATGCAGACTTGCTAGTATAGTAATTTCATGGTACTAAATAAGTAAATCATTGCATAAACTGCTATGCACAAAATCCCAAGCAGTCTCATATATGAAATACTATCACAATAATAAAGTAATAAAAGGTATATCAATATAAAAAGTATTGATGCATTGCTGTTCGCACTCAATGAAAAATCCCAAAGTGAGAGACATTAGTATAAATGAACAGGAAATACTAACCCATCATAAGATCACACAACGGAGCATCTACCTCAATGTACATTTTGCATAAGCCCTATCTAGGGATAGTGCCATAACAACATCCATACATATTTGAGGCTCAAAAAGCCAAAATCAGACTAAGATGCAGCTAATCAAATCTATAATAAAATTAGACTGTGCAACTATAAGACGCATGGAGCCTTGGTGGACTCCATCATACTCACCAGTGTGTCAGTTGTCCCACATCACCACAAAAAGGGACAGGATTCGGAGAAAGGCACCCTGAGCAGAAATCTGCTGCATTCTGTCCACTATAGTCACACCTCTACCAGCTAAACGGACACCATACCTGGAGACCAGAAGGGACTCTAATAGCCCCATCCATGCAAGAACAGACACCATCCATACTCAGATATATATCAGAGTATTAGACAATTCTGGATGCATGAGTACAAAGAAATTGCTGCATGTACAGATAACATGTGAAATATGCAACAATATCAAAAAATAAATCATATTGGGTAGCATTACTAGTGTGTGTGGATGAAAAGGGTATGTTAATGAAGACTATGGTGAATATTGATAATATGATACACACCACAGACCACACTACAAATGCGAACAAAGTGCTATCATACAAAATGAAATCGACATTAATTAGAGAGTGAAAGTGAAAGATTGCCAAAAGAAATTGTTTGTTTTTTCTTTTCTGAAATCAAGCAAAAACAGCTAGTTGCACTCCCAATTGGTCACATAACCCCCTCTTGATACAGTGTCTCAAATAAGGTTGAGCCTTCAAAAGGTCTGCATCTTGTTATGACACTACGCCCAGACAAAGGCTTGCACTGAAACTCGCTTTGCAGTAGACACTGTGGTGTGACCCTATGGTTAGTAAATCCTGCTCATGTATACCAACGTCTGCTATTAGTAGGCCTTGTGCATCTTTTCTCTTTTTGGGTTTCAAATTTGCTTATCAAGGATTAGGCATGGATCAATGTGCAGCCCTCTTCTTGCTCTTTAGTTGGATAGTTTTGGGGTTTTGAGAGTGGGTCCCTGGTCAAAGCTGTGAAGTGTAATGTCCATGGAAGTAACACTATTTTATGCCATCCATATTGTAAGACTGCATTATACAGCTGTGCCACCTGAGCCACTTTATGTATTTTGGTGGGCATTTTGACCCTACAATATAGAATCAAATAATATCAACTCCTTTCTAGAATGGGGGATATTCTGTGGTGTTAATTCTGGCGTCTTTTCACTCTAATCTTGGGGTGCATTCTGATGTACTCTTGCACAGCTTATACTGTACATTCCTTATAGATCAGTAGGGGTTTGACCGTTGTGACCCCCACTGATTCTGACAACAGGGTGTGTTATCCCTCTGTTGTGAACAGCCTGATGACAGCCAGGCTCAATGTAGGTGCCCCAATGTAGGACATCAGCACTCCCAGACATAGCCGAGTGCTGTATTTAGGCTGCAGTCAGGCTGAATTCACAACGGGGGAAAGCACTCCCTGTTCTCAAGGTTCACAGGGATAGAGGATAAATACTTCTTGTGGCATAACCCCATTAATTTCCTTTTTAAATCTGTTTGGAAAAGTGTAAGAGTTTAATATGACATTATTCTTACTTTCCTATTTACTTACTCATTATTTCCTAGCCTCTTCTCTGTGCCTTGTGGTAATGCCGTTAAGAGATTAGTTGCACATTACTAATTGCTATAACATGTATTTTTTCTATCTGCCATATAAACTTTGTTACATTAAAGGAACATTATGTAATTTGACATTGTAGTTCTTATACCACACTTTACAGCCTATTTTCTTTGGTTTTGGGGGTCATTGGGGATTTTTAAAAATGTAGCATCTCTGAGATTTTCCATTTGTCTGAAATTTTTTATTTATTTTTAAAAAGGTTTCTTTGTTGCAGTTTTTTTTCCTAGGACCTCAAAATCCCAGAAAAAAAAAATACTAGTATAGAATAGCAAAATGAATAACTAATGGTAGTTAATAGAGATGAGCGAACACTAAAATGTTCGAGGTTCGAAATTCGATTCGAACAGCCGCTCACTGTTCGAGTGTTCGAATGGGTTTCGAACCCCATTATAGTCTATGGGGAACATAAACTCGTTAAGGGGGAAACCCAAATTCGTGTCTGGAGGGTCACCAAGTCCACTATGACACCCCAGGAAATGATACCAACACCCTGGAATGACACTGGGACAGCAGGGGAAGCATGTCTGGGGGCATAAAAGTCACTTTATTTCATGGAAATCCCTGTCAGTTTGCGATTTTCGCAAGCTAACTTTTCCCCATAGAAATGCATTGGCCAGTGCTGATTGGCCAGAGTACGGAACTCGACCAATCAGCGCTGGCTCTGCTGGAGGAGGCGGAGTCTAAGATAGCTCCACACCAGTCTCCATTCAGGTCCGACCTTAGACTCCGCCTCCTCCGGCAGAGCCAGCGCTGATTGGCCGAAGGCTGGCCAATGCATTCCTATGCGAATGCAGACTTAGCAGTGCTGAGTCAGTTTTGCTCAACTACACATCTGATGCACACTCGGCACTGCTACATCAGATGTAGCAATCTGATGTAGCAGAGCCGAGGGTGCACTAGAACCCCTGTGCAAACTCAGTTCACGCTAATAGAATGCATTGGCCAGCGCTGATTGGCCAATGCATTCTATTAGCCCGATGAAGTAGAGCTGAATGTGTGTGCTAAGCACACACATTCAGCACTGCTTCATCACGCCAATACAATGCATTAGCCAGTGCTGATTGGCCAGAGTACGGAATTCGGCCAATCAGCGCTGGCTCTGCTGGAGGAGACGGAGTCTAAGGTCGGACCTGAATGGAGACTGGTGTGGAGCGATCTTAGACTCCGCCTCCTCCAGCAGAGCCAGCGCTGATTGGTCGAGTTCCGTACTCTGGCCAATCAGCGCTGGCCAATGCATTCTATTAGCCCGATGAAGTAGAGCTGAATGTGTGTGCTTAGCACACACATTCAGCTCTACTTCATCAGGCTAATAGAATACATTGGCCAATCAGCGCTGGCCAATGCATTCTATTAGCTTGATGAAGCAGAGTGTGCACAAGGGTTCAAGCGCACCCTCGGCTCTGATGTAGCAGAGCTGAGGGTGCACAAGGGTTCAAGTGCACCCTCGGCTCTCCTACATCAGAGCCGAGGGTGCGCTTGAACCCTTGTGCAGCCTCAGCTCTGCTACATCAGAGCCGAGGGTGCGCTTGAACCCTTGTGCACACTCTGCTTCATCAAGCTAATAGAATGCATTGGCCAGCGCTGATTGGCCAGAGTACGGAATTCGGCCAATCAGCGCTGGCTCTGCTGGAGGAGGCGGAGTCTAAGATCGCTCCACACCAGTCTCCATTCAGGTCCGACCTTAGACTCCGCCTCCTCCAGCAGAGCCAGCGCTGATTGGCCGAATTCCGTAATCTGGCCAATCAGCACTGGCTAATGCATTGTATTGGCGTGATGAAGCAGTGCTGAATGTGTGTGCTTAGCACACACATTCAGCTCTACTTCATCGGGCTAATAGAATGCATTGGCCAATCAGCGCTGGCCAATGCATTCTATTAGCGTGAACTGAGTTTGCACAGGGGTTCTAGTGCACCCTCGGCTCTGCTACATCAGATTGCTACATCTGATGTAGCAGTGCCGAGTGTGCATCAGATGTGTAGTTGAGCAAAACTGACTCAGCACTGCTAAGTCTGCATTCGCATAGGAATGCATTGGCCAGCCTTCGGCCAATCAGCGCTGGCTCTGCCGGAGGAGGCGGAGTCTAAGGTCGGACCTGAATGGAGACTGGTGTGGAGCGATCTTAGACTCCGCCTCCTCCAGCAGAGCCAGCGCTGATTGGTCGAGTTCCGTACTCTGGCCAATCAGCGCTGGCCAATGCATTCTATTAGCCCGATGAAGTAGAGCTGAATGTGTGTGCTTAGCACACACATTCAGCTCTACTTCATCAGGCTAATAGAATACATTGGCCAATCAGCGCTGGCCAATGCATTCTATTAGCTTGATGAAGCAGAGTGTGCACAAGGGTTCAAGCGCACCCTCGGCTCTGATGTAGCAGAGCTGAGGGTGCACAAGGGTTCAAGTGCACCCTCGGCTCTCCTACATCAGAGCCGAGGGTGCGCTTGAACCCTTGTGCAGCCTCGGCTCTGCTACATCAGAGCCGAGGGTGCGCTTGAACCCTTGTGCACACTCTGCTTCATCAAGCTAATAGAATGCATTGGCCAGCACTGATTGGCCAGAGTACGGAATTCGGCCAATCAGCGCTGGCCAATGCATCCCTATGGGAAAAAGTTTATCTCACAAAAATCACAATTACACACCCGATAGAGCCCCAAAAAGTTATTTTTAATAACATTCCCCCCTAAATAAAGGTTATCCCTAGCTATCCCTGCCTGTACAGCTATCCCTGTCTCATAGTCACAAAGTTCACATTCTCATATGACCCGGATTTGAAATCCACTATTC
Organism: Leptodactylus fuscus; assembly: GCF_031893055.1. Classification (NCBI taxonomy): domain Eukaryota; kingdom Metazoa; phylum Chordata; class Amphibia; order Anura; family Leptodactylidae; genus Leptodactylus; species Leptodactylus fuscus. The sequence goes on from NC_134267.1 coordinate 84,322,663, forward strand.
GTCTAAAATGGAGGTCACCTGATTTCGGCAGCCAATGACTTTTTCCAATTTTTTTCAATGCCCCCGGTGTCGTAGTTCCTGTCCCGAATCGAATTTTGGCGCACTTTACCACGTGGTGTTCGATTCGATTCGAACATGGCGAACACCCTGATATCCGATCGAACATGTGTTCGATAGAACACTGTTCGCTCATCTCTAGTAGTTAAGAAATGATGCTTCCTCAAAATAAGCACTTGGAAAGATTCATTATATGTGCAAAATTGTTTTAAAGTGTACTGTGGGCTATTAAAAAGCACTTTTCTGATCCTATGTTTTTTACGGAAAACACATTGACCCCATTATAGCCTATGGGATCCGCAGATTTCTTTAGATTTTTTTTTTTTTACTCTATGTAAACAGATGATTTCCATCCATTTTTGTATACCAGTTTTTAGTGTTCGCAAAACTGATCAGTTACCATACCACGGCAGGACCTCTCTGTCCGTCTGCAGGTGGTCTTATACTATAAATATCTAGGAGTGAAACTATTTCTTAATTTACCAGAGAATCAGGCCCTTAATTTAGATCCCCTCGTGGCCTACACTGAAAGCCAATTAAAGAGTCCATTCACACGGAGTAACGTGCCACGTGACCTGGCACGTATACGGTGTGTGAGATACGCCGCGTTATTTTATGGCCGTGATTTTGCGGCCGCAAAATAACGCAGCGTATACGATCCAGGCTCCCATTGAAATCAATGGGAGCCATTCAGGCTTGTGGAGACTCAGGCCTTCCGTGACCTGATGACAGCTGCGGCACCTCGCTATGCCTTCCCTAGCCATCACTACTTTTGCCGGTGTGCCTTCCCCACCGTGCACCAGCACGTGTCGTGGAACATCAGGCGTGCCCTTAGTTCCGCACTTTGCACTAAGGTCCACTTGACCACTGATGCGTGGACAAGTGCATGCGGACTGGGACGCTATATATCACTCACGGCACACTAGGTGAATGTAGGGGAGGCTGGGACCGGGTCGCAAAGTGGGGAGGCCAACCTCCTCTCCCTGCCCAAGAATCCTGGCAGGGGTTCAGAACCCTCCTCCTCCTTCCTCCTCTTCCTTCCTCTTCTTTCTTCTTCTTTCTTCTTCCTCCCATTAAGGCTCACCACAAGGGCCTAATATTATGCTCCGATAAGGCTCTATTCATCCATAGAGCATAGTATTAGGTTCCTACAATCCTCAATTCATCCCAAGAGATAAAAACTAAATCTCTGCTGTTTAAAGGCTCAGTTCACCTAAAGGGCCTAACATTCTGCTGGTGCAATGCTCAACTCAATTAAAGGTGCAACGTTTAGATGGCTTCTTTCCAAACTGAGGGTGATTCCTTTCAGTAAGATGTGATGACTGTTTCCAGCCCTGATTATCCTGGTTGATCGTGTTCAGTAATGAGGCCAGCTCAGCATGAGGATCTTGTATGTTAGGTTGTCCATGCCCACTAATGTGCATGAAGACTCAATCACAGTAAATGTTTTTATTTTTCTCCAATTCAATCTCTGAATGAACTGCTCTGAAAGATGGCCTAGGCACTGCTGCAATGGCAATCACTGGGTTTTCCTGTTCTGGTTCCAAATAATCTTGTGATTTATTTGAAGAAAAGACCATCTTAGTCTGACTGCTGGTTATTTGTGCTGCAGCATTTGGATTTGGGTCTGTCAGCCTTGTGATGAACTTCTCATTCTGCATCCCATTACTTTCAACAGTCTCTAAAGTCTTTTGACACTTTGAATTGTGTCCAGTTCCAAATGACTCTGTTTAGATTTGGCTCAGTCACAGCTCCAGAACATGCCTTGGAAGGCAAGGTTTCCTTTCGTGGCTCCATCTCAGCAGAATGATGATGATGAACCTTGGTTAAATCTGGTGTCGGAAGCGAAAGTGATTTCCGATCTACATGTAAAGTACTGGAGCATGTTGTTTGGACTATTAACACCTGATCAGGACCCTATAGATGTAATGTAGAGTCCGATATTAGAGGACCATTACCGGTAGTAGTGGTTGCAGCCAATTCTCCACCTTTGCGGTCCTCTAAATAAAAGTTGATGCCAAAATGTTATCAATTTCCCAATCAAAATCAAGGTCAATGTCTGGGTCCTCACTCCAATCCACTGCATCAATCCCACACAATGAGAGTGATGGTTCTGGAACCACCATTTTAGGGGCTAACAATTTTAAAGGGTCTAACACTCTGCTGCTGCAAGGCTCAACTCACTCAAAGGGCCAACAAATCTCTGGTGCAAGGCTGAACTAACTTAAAGGGCCTAAAACTATGCTGGTAAAAGGCTCCAGTCACCTCAAGGGCCTCAATCTCTGCTGGTAGCTCAGCTTAAGGGCCTGTAACTTAAATTTGAAGGGCTCACGTAAAGGGCCAAGTAATTTTTGGAGGTCTTTCCACATCACACACACACTTAAACAATGACAGTTAAGGGTGGGGACTATTGGATTGCCTATGCCATCTGTTGTTGTCATGGGCAACGTGATTTAAAGGGGTGCATGGTAATGTTTCTTTACCTTTAAATTTGTATTTCTGTCCATACTATTGTGGAGGAAAGAAGATTTCCAAGTATTTTTCTATTTCCATATTGAGTTTGGAGTGTCTAGTTGATAGGCTGTGATAGTAGGGTAATCCTGGGACTTGGGCTTGTTAGATGCCCCCAGACATGCTTCCCCTGCTGTCCCAGTTGCATTCCAGAGGTGTTGGCATCATTTCCTGAGGTGTCATTGTGGTCATTGGGTTTCCCCCTGAAACGAAGCATTTTTCCCCCATAGACTAAAATGGGATTAGTCAAATACTGAGGGTCTACTCGAAACGAATATCGAATATTGACTATTTCACTACTCGCTCATGTCTAACTCAGATATGTTGTATAAGTTATTTTTCCAAGAACTTCTGCAGTAACACATTGCAGGGTGTTCTTAAAAGCATTGTGCCAGCAATACCAGTGGTAACAATTAAACTGAATATGCATTGTAACTAAAGCATTCTTTTACGTTCAATAGTTTTTATTCAAAGTTTGAGAAACATAAAAGAAGTTTAGATAACAGATATTGCAGTTGTTGATAAAACACAGTGCATCAAGCTTAACTATTCCATGTTGATCCTTCCACATAGGAGATCCACAGGGACCATGTCACCTCCAATTTAGTTTAGAATCGGTTATGATGCTCATCAGACGGTCGTTCACTATAATCCATTGTAATTTATTCTTAACTAAATCTAATTCACAGATGTGATTTGCAAGGTCTTAGTTTAGCTGCTAAAAAGATGAAATAAATCAATGTTCTTGTGCTCTTGCATACATCAGAAATAAGTCATTTACTAGGGGTTGTTTGGGCCTTTCAATTAAAGTGACAAGATTAAATTGTACAACCCTATCCCAAAATGCCATGTCCTTGGGTATTCTCACCAAATGTGATATATTATCCCTCTATTCCTACATTTTCCAAAAAAAATAAAAAAATCCTGCGAATACATACGAGCCAATCTAGAAGGACCAGACACAACTTAATTTGGTTGTGGTGTCAATCATGTGGGACCAGACTGATAGCTTTAACCGTTTACCCACATTTTCTTCTCACTTAAATATGTACAGAGGTTTGCCTGGTTATGTTGGGTTAAGCTCCAAGAACAGTGGGGGAAAAAAGTATTTAATATACTGGGTGACCACAGATGCCTTAATGACCACCCACTATGGGGTATCATTGTTCATGCGAATCTGAATAAGCATGGGAGATCTGGCAGCTTGGCAAAATTTACTGTTGTTTTGTAGAAATGTTACACCAACAGTTTCTGTTCATTGTGCATATGACGTCAGTTGTTAGCCACCAACACCATGACGCCATGTCATTACTGATGAAAGCAACATTTTTCTAAACTTTATTGACTGCCAGGGCACCCAGGAGTTGGTGATGGCTGCTCCTGATCACCAGACAAGCCAGCACCCACGTAACCTAGGGTATGATCACAGCAGTGATTAGGAGCTGCAGCCACTCGTTTTGTTTTTATCCATTCTACCCTCTCTCTTGTTTCCATCAGACATGGATTTTTCCGTGAGTGATCAGAGGGTTTTATGGACACTGACAGGCTGTCAGCTTGTTAGATGCATTTGTAGAGTGAATGAGATGAGAACATGTGCAGAAGATGTGAATGCTTTACAATTGGTATCATACAGGGAAAAATGCATGCGATAAGCTGTTGAAGAAAGTATGCTGTTTTTTTAAAAAGCACGTGTGGATTTGAAAATTGTATGTATGTATTTTTTTTTTTTTTTTTATACATTTGGTTTTCTGATAAACACATCCATTTTTTGAGAAAATCACCATGTGAAAACAGCCGTACTGGAAAAGGTTTTTTTTTTTATTAGGCAGTGGAGGTCTAGTAAAGACTGATGTAATGACCACGATCGGAGTGATATGGGGCCCTCAGGAGATGGCCAGAGCCCCGCAGCACCGTGATAGCAATTGGGGAAAGCCTTGTTTCCCGAGTGCTATACATACTGTTAATGGAAAAGACCCGGCATTATTTGATGTCTGTACAGGCCCCTCTCTTCTAATAGCCTCCACAGGGAAGGTAATTATAAGTATTTGTTATATTTAATCACTTCTCCTGGGACTTCAACAGTTCCCAGCATCTTTTTCGGGACTCTTCCAGCCTGTGACTGAGGCTCCACGTGACCGCTGAGGTCCAATCATAGGCCCTAGCAGTGATGTCTGGGGCACAGGACGCAGTTGCAGACAAAAGAGGACTGAACAGGATGCTGAAGATAGCCAGACACTTGCTTGGGAGCTGGGCAGGGAAAGAAGTAATGAATATTCATGAGCAAATTGATGACAAATTTAGAAGGATCACAGAATGAGATATATGAAAAGTATAACCAACACTGTGTCATATATACATGCAGGTAATACAGTTGCAAAAAAAGCTATGTTGATGGAAAAAGTAAAAACGATCTAGGGCCTTTGTAAGCGATTAATAAAACAGCAATAAACCTTAGAAATAAGATGCATGATAAGGCGTCAAGATCACTGAAAGAGTACAATGGGCAATCCTGAAAGAGGCAAGAAAAAAAAACCCAGGAGTAAAAACCAGTTTACATGAAAATTGTGCAAGTGGATCAACAAAAGAATGGTTGAACATGATGGGATACTAAGGGCTTCTCATCGTTGAGCCGCATCAATCTCCTAAAAATGAATACTTGGGGCCCTGCGCGGCCACCTTGGTACTACTTGGGATATGTTGTCCCCCCTTGCATTTGCTTACTTGTTTCTTGTGTTTTTTATTTCCATGTTCTCAAAATCTTTAATAAAAATTGAATACACCTAAAAATTAATGCTTTTCACCAATGACTGCCCTTTGACACCTTTCTCAGGCAACCAGGACTTTCCTGCAGCCTTCCATTCGCCATTCCTCTCCAGCTCCTCTGACCTCCCCCTCACGTTTTCTCAGGTCCTTTCTCGATCATCCCTCCTTTCATAGACTGACCTAGTACCCTCAGACACCAAGGATCTCACCACACACACACACACACACACACACACACACACACACTGGCAATTTGTTCAGCTTCACTACTTCTTCACATTTTTAAAACGTACATGAGATCTCCATAGGTCACCGTAAAATCCTTTTCTCAACGTTTTTGTTTCTGTCTGATCGGTTCTTTGGTTCTTTGCGCGTTTAGGACATGCTAGTTACTGTTGGTTCCTGGTTCCTCTTTTTTTCCTTATTTTGTGTCTCTCTCTCCTACTGCGGCGGTACCACTGATTAGCACAGTGTCTGTGAGAGGGGTATTGCCCAGAGGCAGAGCCAACAGACTTTTTGTTCTCCTAGTGGCCAGGCTAATACCCACTGTGTCCCCCAGTGAAAATGTCAAGAAAAGGATTTTAGGGTGAGTAAAAAAATCTCTCTTTTTCTCCAAAAAAAGAGAAAAGTACACATAAAAAAGCAATATAAATTGGATATTGCTTAGGGGTGGGCGATTAGTTAAAAAAAACAACTAAATCAAACATCAACCAGGTTAACTATTTTGTTCACATTGGCTATTTTGGTTTGGTTATTATTGGAATATTTCAAAGGTTCTGCCTGCAGTTTTGTTCAGACCTCAGAGTATAGTAAGCAGAGGCCCATGGAAGGTGATCAATCAAAAGAGCCGTACTAGTCATCTCTCCTGAGAGCCACAAGCGTCATGATGCTGCGTGACCCATGTGACCACTGGAGCCCAATCACAGGCCTCCGCGTTCCCTGATATGTCAGAATTGCCAAAGATAGCAGGGAGTTGCACTGGAGCCCAAGAGAGGCGAGTAGCAGTGTTTTATCCATTTGATCACTTCCCCTGGGACTCCTTTAATTATACTCTGGGGACTCTTCAACCCCAGAGTATAATAGCAGTTTTGTTTTGACCATTTTCACTTTTTACCATTAGGTGTGCACTCAGATCTGAAAAATAACTAATGCTCACTATATCCCTTGATAAATTCTTTGAATTTTTTGAGGGCTGTTTGAGATTGATTTCAGTGATCCAAACAAACCCTGAGACTCTATAATCCCAGCCATGAGTTCAATTGAAAAACAAGAAATAATTACATCTTTATGACACTTAAATATGATTTACATAATACTTTGTGTATTCATGTGCATATTAATTGGTGTGTTTTGTCTTTTGTTTTCTTTTTTTCAGTTTGTGGTGACGATGTTCTGGACTCTCTACATGTATGACAGGGAGCTAGTATATCCGAGGCTGCTGGATAATTTCATACCACCCTGGCTAAATCATGGAATGGTAGGTCATTATGGAGTATTGTATCCAAAATTTCATGTGTCAAACTGCACAAGCTTCTGGAGTGTGATTTATTATTTGTTTTATGACTTCAAAAAGTTGCACAATAATTTGTAACTTTTTTGTATTTTCATACCTGTTTTGCCATTTTTTTTTAAAGGGTAGGCCTTTCACAATTCAAGACATTTACTATAATTTGCACCAAAAATTGGCATAAATCACAGAGCAAATCTATGCCAGAGCTGACATAGATTTGCTAAAATAAATGATGTAATAACAGCCTCATTTGCATGTCCTTTCAAAGATATTTTTCTTCACGTTTACAGAAGTGACATATATAACAAATGTATGTTGTTTTTTACTGTAATATGCTACGTAATGTGGTCATGGCAATTGAATATTCTTGGGAAAGGTGGTAAACTTCCCTTAATAAAATAAACACATCTTACTCAATATATAACATTACTAGCCTCAGCCCGCGACTTCGTGTGCGTGTTGTTGGAATTGTTCCGCCTATACTCAGCAAATTGCCTGCTGCACCTGCTGCGGCATTTCGGCAGCTCTTAAGCTGTCCTGCTGCTGAACTTGTTCCTCAGGACGTGCCTGTGATTGTTTTGGCATCTCAGCAAATGGCTGGGACGCCATATGAGTGTGTTGTCGGTTTTGATTATCCGCCTGCTCCGGCGTTTCGGTAGCTGTCAAGCTGGTCTACTGTTAAACTCATTCCTTGCACTGTCCCTGTGATTTTTCCGGCAGCTCAGCAGCTCGCTGGGATGCCATATAATTAGCGTGTTGTTGGGACCGATGATCCTCCTCAGCTCCGCTTGAGGAGAGCTCTGTGACTTCTGGCTTCCTTCATAGCTGTCATTGTTTTAGAATTTTGCAATAAATTAGATTTTCTTTTTCCCGGCATGTTTAAAAGTAGCAAACTGCCAATTTGGATTAAAGGTGTTTCCAGTATGTCAGCATGTTGCTTGGAGCAGATCAGATAATATGCAAATGTGTGTACACAATCCACTGAGGGTTAGCTGAGTGTTTACAGATAGAGATAACAGACCTGGCTGAGATAAGCTGCTGCAAGAGCAGTATAATATAGTATGTGAACATAAATTCATAACAGTCGTGAAATTCATAACCGTTGTGAAGCCATGTGATTTACCAGGATAAAAAATAGCCTATGTTTTAATCGAGGTTACAATTCAAATTTGTTCAGCCGTTTTTGCGTGATTGAGGAACAAACACACAAACATCCAAACACCCAAACTTTGACATTTATAATATTAGTAGGATAGGATGACTGGGATACATACAACCTGACTTAATAAACTTCCTAAATGTGTGAAAAATATATAATAGGAAATGATTTACCAAGTCAATTATTATTCCACTGTTGTATCTGAGATACAGAGTATTCAGTAGTGAATATAGATATTAAGAATAGATGGTACAAAACCAACAAAGTTGCAATTATGTCTGACCAATCTGATGTGAAGCAATAAAATATAAGGTAATGGCTGTGTTTTTGATTATGAAGCACATTACTGCAACAGCACTGGTACATGTGAATGCACCTTAAGGCTGAGTACTCACATTGCAGAAATGCAGATTTTCTTATTTCTTTTTTTGTTGCAAATTTTGCTGCGATTTTTAGACGCAAAGCCAAGAATGGCTGCAAAATAAATGGAAAATATTTAGGAAGTACCTCTAATTCTATCTTCTGCTCAATACTGGCTTTGGCTAAACAATTTAAAAAAAAAAAAAAAAAAAAAAAAAAAGCAGCAAAATCTGCAACAAAAGAAGCTGCATTTTTTTTCTCTAGCCCCATCATTCCAGAGCAATCACTGCTGCTAGTTTTGGTGCTTCGTGTTCTATTTAGGTTCTTTACTGTCAGGCAGGAGCAGAGAAAGGATGTGATTCTGAGCTTTGACATTGACTGTCTATGATTGGAGCTCTGAATCACAACCCCACACTGAGACTGCCCTTCTGATATTACAGCGGGTATAGCATATCAGCACATACCAAAAAACTAACAGCACTGATTGCTCAGGAAAGGTGGAGGCTAGAGAGACTGTGCTGGAATCAGTGGAGCAGCACCTATTAACAGATGCTAAGAACTTGAATTGGTGGACATGGTGCAAGGTCCTCTTTAAGGTTAACACCCCACATTTTTGGCTGCTGTGGAAACGCAGTAAAAAAAATGCTTTGTAGTACAGTATCTGCAAACTGGATAAGATTTTGTTTACTTTCATACACACTCTGTGGGGAAAAAAGCTGCAGTAAAATGCCGCATTATATTTTTGGCTAAGGAATCACAAGCATTTCCCTATACATTTCTAATCAGTTTTTAGCAGAATTTTTTTTGCACTTTTTTAGCTGTGTTTCACTATGTAAGGCCATACATAATGAAACACAGCTAAAAGACATCAGCATCATTCTGTCGGATGCTTTTCTTCAGCAGGGATATGGAAGCTGGTCAGAGTTGATGGATACAGGGCAATCCTGGAAGAAAACCTGTTGGAGGCTGCAAAAGACTTGAGACTAAGGCCGGGTTCACACAGAGTATTTTGGCGGCCGCAAAATAGCGCTGCGTATACGGTATCGGCTCCCATTGAAAACAATGGGAGTGTATATGGCCCGCAAAAGCTCCCGCGGCGTCTATGTACCAAATCACGAGCCAAATTACTCTGTGTGAACCCGGCCTGAGAAGGAGATTCACTTTCCAGCAAAACAATGACCATAAACATACAGCCAGAACTACAGTAGAATGGTTTAGATCAAAGATTATTCATGTGTTAGAATGGTCCAGTCAAAGTCCAGACCTAAATCCCATTAATAAGCATCTGTGGCAAGACATGAAAATTGCTGTTCAGAGACGCTCTCCATCCAATCTGGCTGAGCTTGAGCTATGTTGCAAAGAAGAATAGGCAAAAATCTCAGTCTCTAAATACGCAAAACTGGTGGAGGTACACCCCAAAAGACTTGCAGATGGAATTGCAGTGTAATGCAGCTCTACAAAGTATTGATATACGGGGCTGAATAATTTTGCACATCAAATTTTTCAGATTTTTATTTTTATTTAAAATTTTGAAAACCATGTATCATTTTCATTCTACCAGAAAACTGGTGTGAAATAATGTCTGCAATCTACTCCAGTTATGGGCTGGTGTACATTTCAGGTCAGGTGCACATCACAGTGCACACCTTCTTATAAATCAATAGCCAGTATGGGAGATATGAAGATCCGCATTGATAATGCCAGCCTTAATAAATCTTCCCCATAATATTAGCATATGAATAAAAACGGACTTATTCAAAAACTACTGAGGCAATTTACATACAAAAGGTAGGTGTAGAATAACCTTTCTAAGGATATGCAAGTATGTGCTAAAAATGACTTTTCCCAATGAAAAAGTCCCTTTAAACAAGAGCATTTTATATATTATATATGATATAGTATGGATTGTATAATATTTTAGTGAGCATCTGATGTACCGCACGCCTGTTCTCTCTTTTTTGGCTCACATTTCTTCTTGTGTTGTTTGGATAGCACCCAATCCTTTATATATGAATTGGGCCACATATTTTCTTTTTCAGTATGTGAGCCAGAAACAAATTCTTTGGTTGTTTAGACATTGCATTGGTAATTTGATCTTATAACAAATAATTACATTCTGGTATATTGCCTTGACCAGATTTTACCTTATCCAAGGTGAAGAGTGACTCTTGTGGCAAGCGAGAACTTGTTTTGCTGCATGAACATACGCTTGGCTTGCTAGTATAATCAGTATTGTCGAGCCCATTCGATAGTAATGAATTTAGATCCGCTCTTTATATAACTGAACCCATTCTTCTTATACAAAGTGTTTATGCTGGATGCATTTACATTTTATTGTCAAACTTGGTACCTCTGACATTTTTAGAACAGTATTAATGCATAAGGGAAGGGGGTCTCATATTATGATGTAATACTTGTCATAGTAACAGAATCAGGGAAAAACAACTCTATAGATTGTATAGTGTGACATTTATAATAGATGTGTGAGACAATAGGTAATGCAAGCTTCACTGGCATACAGTTGCTTAAGAAGTATGAGTCATATCATTTGTAAGGTACAACAAGGTCACTCATCAGAAATGCAGTTCTTTAACACAGAAACACATGAAATATGTTACAGCTGTTTTTATTTTCATCACTTTCTGTTGGGTGATGATATTTTACATATGCTGACCCCTTTTTGGTCAGCCATAACTTTTCATTTCTACTTCTACATAGCGATTTTAGTTTATTTTTGTGCACTTAAGACTACAGTTACATGAAAAATGAATAAACCTGCAATACATTAATCGAGTTTTTTTTTTTTTATAAAATACATTTTTTTTCTGTTGTCTCTACAAAATATTGTAACCTTTTAATATTCTCATATATGTATTTGAGGCCTTGGTTTAATTTGGAGGAATTGTAAGGCATTTTTAGGATACAAATAAAATAATGTGTAATATCTATTTTTGTTGAGTAGGGCTGACTGTCTAATGGAAAAATCACTGAATCTAAAAGTCAGCTCAATTAACCCTTTCCCAACATCCAGTTAGGTTTCTGCTGTATTATACAGTGGAAGGAACCAGGGTCATTGTTCACAATCATTAAAAAAAAGATTCCCATTTGGTGAATTTTGTAGTAAAAATCAAATGAGCCAAACCATTGTTTTTGGGCTGTTTTGGAAATAAAAAGCGATCAAAACATCACACATTCAACAAAATGGTATAAATAAGAAATACATCAGACTCTGCAAAACAAAAAAACAAAAAAAAGGATGGCTTATGCAGTCCTGTATATGGAAATATAAAAATTTTACATGTGTCAGAATATGGTGACTCCTAGAAAAAATAATCTGAATTTTGGATTTTTTTTTTTTTCTTGGTGTCAAACATAAGCAAACTAAATAAATTTTGTATCGCCACATTCTAACCTGCAGAAAATAAGTAACATGTCATTGTGACAGCACAGTAAACAGCGTAAAAACAAAACCCACGTGGCACAAGGGCAGTTTTTCTCTAATTCTGACTTATTCTGAATTTTTTTTTTTCAGCTTCCCAATATAGAGTAAGGAATAGGAAATGGTAAATGTGTGAAATACAATTTACCCCATAACACTTAAATCTTCAAATAGCTTTGTGACCAGAAAATTAAAACAAGTTACATCTTTTGGAAGTTGGGGTAAAAAATGGAAAATGGTTGAGATGTTAAGGGGTTAATCAATGTGAACTTGCTCGCATTAAATATATCAATTACTTTGCTTCCATGACATCCTGTCTTTCACTGTCATTGCCTAAAGGATATGTCATCCACTTTATGCAATCCAACAAGGATTACTGATAAGTGAATAACCGAAACCAAAGCTCAGTGGCATGGTATGCCATATTAATAGGAGACGGGCGTGTAAAAATGGGAGTGTCCTAAAATAATGGGTCATTAATTGTAATCAAGGTAAAATACTCAATTAAGGGTAAGTTCACACAAGGTCTTTTTGTCAGGATTTTGAGGCCGTATCCGCCTCAAAATCCAGACCAAAAAGCAGGCTCCCATTGAAATCAGTGGGAGCCGGTCAGTTCTTTGTTCTGGCTCCTGGAAAAAGAAGCAACATGTTCATTCTTTGAGGCGGATTCGCCTCGCAACATCCGCCTGAAGGCACTCCCTCCAGACTAGGCCCATTCATTCAGCTACCCGTATTATGGACCGGTGTGAACCAACCTTTATTGTGATTTTGAAGCGTTGTTTGGGGGTAAAATCTATTCAGCGTACAAAGTAAATCACCAATTATATTGAATGCTAGTATAAGAATATGGTGGGGGGCAGCACAGAAAAACCTCTGTTAAACCCACCATGATGAATAGCTGATCACTGCTAGTCTGTCTACAAGGCAAGAAAATAGCAGATTTTTACCATCATAGTAGTGTGATGGGATGGAGTGTACTAAAGACATGTCAGAATCTAATAGTTAGATGAATATGACCTATTTGTGTAATAGGGAATTAAAAATCTATTCTCACAAATTTATGAAGTCTACACAAATACATCAATGTAGGCATAAATAATACAGGATTGGTAGGGAATGTCAGTCATCTCTTCTTGATACTTTATGTTCGTGGGCTTATGTACAGTATATACAATACAGGCACAGATAGAGCAACAGCTGAATTATACTGGAATTCATTGGGGGGAAGCATGAGCGATTACATTTTAGTATGTAATGTGCTAAGGCATAAATACAGTAAAGGGTATTTTTCCACCCTGAATGTCTTTAACAGTGCCATATGGGTGTGGAAACATGGAACACTTTGTTATGGGCCTGCAGTTAAAAGTCAATTGCTTTTATACAAGCATACGGTAAATATGACTTAATCAGACCACAAGAATGTGGAAGCTTCCCTAGGTATCTCATTTATTTATTTGACACGTAGCTATGGCAACAGAATTCCACCCCTTTGGGTGTTCAGACTTGTGATCTGCGAAGACCTGGCAAGCTGCATTGCTTTCAATTGAAGACATATGTGCACTCAATACAGCATAAAGTTTACCTATTGTTGTAGGTATTCACAATAGGCTTAGGTGAAGGTTATCATGATATGGTTTCTTGTCTATATTCCTGTTATTATACTTTTATGTCACATTTGAAATTCAGAAGTCTTTGAACTGAATACATAAACCCTAAATGATCCAGAATTATGTCTTCATTTCACTAGTCACAAATGTTAATCTTTATAAAGGCAAGTGAAGATTAACATTATCCAGCCACAATGTCTACCTGGCCACCAAAGTGTAATGTGGCACTGACCAAGTAATACTGCTCAAGGTGCTCACGCATGTCAGCTAAATTTCTGCATTTATTTCTATATTCGATCTGAACTATTATGGAATAAAGTGGATATATATACATATTTGTGGCAGGTTGTGTTTAGAGATTCCATCTTTGTTTGTACAATCTCTTCTAAGATGATAGTTGTTTTTAAAACGTGGGCTAAAGACTGTAGTGGTTTAAAGGGGAAGTTTTTTGTGGTAAAAAAGCCAACCCGAATATAAGCCGAGGCCCCTAATTTTACCACAAAAAAATTGGGAAAACTTATTGATTTGAGTATAAGCCGGGGGGGAATGCAGCAGCTACTGGAAAAGTAAAAAAATTTAAATGGTCGGAGTTTTGGGGTGCAGTAGATGCTGGGGAAGGGGAGGGGGTGTTTTGGTTGTCTGTCTGCCCCTTCCCTGAGCTTAAGGACTGTTTTTTTTCCCCCACTTGGAATTCAGTCTGGCTGAATAAGATAAGATAAGATAAGATAATCCTTTAATAGTCCCACATTGGGGAAATTTCAGTATGTTACAGCAGCATAGTAATACAGATACAGGATAATACACAGTAAAATATTACAGATGTAGACACACATAAGCTGAGAAGAGAAGATATACTAGGAGTCCATAGCAGCTAAGGAAAAACGGAAGAGAAAGAGGAAGACCTCATGGTCATCGTCATAATCATTAGTTCTCTGTGCGGAGTGATCTTCGCTTGGTCTGATGTAGATTATAAAGCCTGGTCGCGGTTGGAAGGAAGGACCTGCGATAGCGCTTCTTCTCACACTTGGGGTGAAGCAGACGGTCACTTACAGTGCTGCCAAGTCCCTTCAGGGTCCCATACATGGGGTGGGATTTGTTCTCCCGCATGGAGGTCACCACAGACAGTATCCTTCTGTCACCCACCACCTGTACTGGGTCCAAGGGGCTCCCCAGGACAGAGCTGGCCCTCCTGATCAGCCTGTCAAGCCTATTTCTGTCCCTGGTTGATATACTGCTCCCCCAGCAGGCCACACCGAAAAAATGGCTGAGGCAACCACAGAGTTGAAGAAGGCCCTAAGAAGTGTCCCCTGGACTCTGAAGGCCCTTAGCCTCCTGAGCAGGTAGAGTCTGCTGTAGCCCTTTCTGTGCAGCGCCTCCAGGTGATCAGCCCAGTCTAGTTTATTGTTGAGGATCACGCCTAGATACTTATAGGTCCTGACTATCTCAATACATGTTCCTTGGATCTCCACTGGGGTCGGAGCACCTCTCCGTTTACTAAAGTCCACCACCATCTCCTTGGTCTTCCCAGCATTAATCCTGAGCTGGTTCTGCTGGCACCATTAAATCCCGGTTTAAGTCTCTGTATTCCCTATCATCGCCATCAGTGATAAGGCCTACTATTGCAGAGTCATCGGAGTACTTCTGTAAGTAACAGCTGGATGAGTTGTGCCTAAAGTCAGCAGTGTACAGTGTGAAGAGAAATGGGGCAAGAACTGTACCTTGTGGTGCCCCCGTACTACAGATCACAGTGTCAGACACACCGTCTTGGGCTCTCACATACTGAGGGCGGTTTGTCAGGTAGTCTAGTATCCAGTTGGACAGGTGGTTGTCCACACCACCAAGGTTCAGCTTCTCCCTCAGTAGCCCTGGCTGAATGGTGTTGAACGCACTGGAGAAATCAAAGAACATTATTCTCACAGTGTTCCCGGGTTTCTCCAGGTGAGAGAGAGCTCTATGAAGAAGGTGGATGATGGCGTCATCCACCCCAATGCCTGGCCGATAGGCAAACTGGAGGGGGTCCAGAGCGGAGCTCACTAAGGGGCATAGGTGTGTCAGGACCAGTCTCTCTAGGATCTTCATCAGGTGGGATGTCAGTGCTAC